>NW_005871584.1:314201-336356 GCF_000147115.1 Myotis lucifugus | reverse complement strand
CCCCACTGGGGGTTGCCTGGCCCAGTCTGGGTGAGGGGCTGTAGGGCTGTTTTCAGGCTGGCGGGGTGACTGAAGCTCCCAACTGCTCCTTTTTTTCTTTTTTCTTTTTCTATTCTGGGCCAGCTTTAGCTCTGAGGCCTCGCTGCTGAAAGCAGGTTTCTGGCCTTTACCTTCTGTATTTGATACAATGTTGCGGTCCAGCTGGCTGAAGCCCGGCTGACTGAAAGCCGGTTTCTGGGGTTTTGTTTAGCTTCTATATTTGCAACATAGTTGCTTAGAGTTGCAGCTGAGAGGCCGGCAATTCAGGCGGGGAACATTGGAGTTCGCCATCACTGGAGCAAGCAAGCCTCCCTGTTCGCTTCAGTGCATGGCTGCCGGCCGCCATCTCGGCTGACAGTTAATTTGCATAAGGATATGCTGATTAGCCAATGGGAAGGGTAGCGGAGTGACACCAATTTGCATGTTTCTCTTTTATTAGTGTAGATGGTTTGTCTATGGTGCCTTAGATTTGGTAAAATATGGTATAAAAACATACTTTTTTGGTATGTGTGTAATACCTGCTCATGTTAGAAAATTTATGAAATACAGGAACATAAAGAAAAAAAGCGAAAATATTAAATACTGTTACTATTAGTAGTCCAATTTAGTAAATCAATTCAGGATCAGTTTAGTATTTATAAGCTACATATACGCATGTGTATTAAAATTTTTTAGACTGAGACTGCTATCATCTTACCCACAACCCTAAAGTGTAATGAACCACACCAACCTGCAGAGTTTTATTTTCTTTTCTTTTTCCAAAGCAGCTGTGCCATTTTCTTTCCCTATCAACTATGAGTGACAGTTCCCAGTTTTGGTTTTCACCTAAATTGCAACCTGCACCACGATTTCTCAAATAATAGCTCCCAGCCAAATGTGAGCCATCAGGGAACCAGATGTTTTTATAAATCTAATAAACTACAGAGAACTTGCCAGATATTTCAAAATCTCTGGAACGCAAAGACTAGGTCTCGGTCACCTCAGCACCTTTGGTGCTGGAACTCCGTAGGGGCTCCACAAACGTCAGAACCCCACCACACCCCTGATGCGGACAGTATGGACTCGAAGCAGCTCACCGAGCCACTGCCCTCACCTCAGTGTTCTCTGGCTCTTCAGTAAGTTCTGCAGACCCAGAAGCCCTTCTTTCCTCTCTGACCAGTTTGAGCTGGCACAGTGGTTGAGAACTTCTGCCACATCCTCGGTCTGCCGCAGGTAATGGGGAATGCCGCCGTTCCTGGAGCCATACGAGCGCTCAGAGCAAACACTCGAGGCATCACTGTTGGCATCATCGTCAGAATACATCCCATAGGGCTCATATCTCCTCCTCACAGGCTTCTTCTGCCAGGTCCGAAGAGGGATGGGGGTGATGGAGAAAGAAGTGGAAAGATGAAATGACCGTGAGTCATCCCAAACAAATCCACCACCAACAAAGAGTTGCATGTCAAAAGATGCACATGCAGATGCAGGGCACCACACCTGCCTGTGTTTACAGATTAGGGAGTGAAAACAGGAAGGCAGATTTCTGGAAGACATAGAGAGTTATAAGCAGAGCACCTGTAGCAGAGAAAAAGAGCATGGTCTCTAGCACACTGTATGGGCTTCTTGGGTTATAATCCTGCTGCCACCACTGGCTGGCTGTGTGACTGCAGAAAGCCTCCGGCCCTTTCTGCTTTAGTTTCCCCATCTTTGAGATAATAATTACCCCCCTTACAGGCTTCTTCTAAGGATTAAATGTTGCCTGGCTGGTGTGGCTCAAGGATTGAGCTTCGACCCATGAACCAGGAGGTTCGATTCCCGGTCAGGGCACATGCCCAGGTTGCAGGCTAGATCCCCAGTTCAGGAGGCAGCCGATCAATGATTCTCACTCATCATTGATATTTCTATCTCTCTTTCTCCCTCTCCCTTCCTCTCTGTGAAATAAAAACATTAAAAAATAACAAATAAATAAATGGAATTGTATGTTAAATAACCTGGCTTAGCCACCTGACACAATGCAAGCTGTGCACCCACAGCCTCTTCCCAACCAAAAGTAATATATCTTGAGCATGGTCTATGAGTAAATTTGTTTGAATACTCATACTTCCTTAAAGTCTCAAACGGAAATGACAGTGGCAGAGTAATCTATGTACAAGGATTCCTAAATTATCTGAGCCACTTTTATTAAGGACAAAGTTTTACAGCACAAACAGGCTTCCTGTAGATTAGCATTTCTCTTACCCTGAATACAAGTTAAACCCATAAATAATACAGCAACAGCTAAATAAAATTTATAAAATTTATAAAATACAATTTAAGAGAAAAACAGTTATTTGCTTAAACTGTACAGATGTAATTTCCTAGTAAGGTGGTTTTTAGTACATCCCAAATTGCTCAGGACAGTGCTGCTCTATGCCTCATTAGTAAGCCCCTTTCACTCTCAAAAGTATGGCCACCTTACTTATCCAGACACTAGATCCCTCAAATAAGAAAAATATTGAGTATATCTAATCATGAAATAATGACATAAGAGTAGTTATAACTGGGGTTTAAAAATAAAATTAAACGCTATTGGGAGAAGGCACAGCTTTACATTAAAAATAAATACTAGAACAAATAGAGTTGCCTGACTCCACCATTAATAAAAGTGTCACCAGATTCAACAATATCATAATTCAGACCAGAATTTCTATATTGCACTACTGTTTTTGTTGCTTTCACTAGCTCCTAAAGGAAATATACTTGCAACAGAAAAAATGGAGTTGTAAAACAAATGTTAAAGCACTGGTACCTTGCTCCTGGAGTCTCCTAACAGCTGTAGGCAGGAAAATATTGAAGGATGGGGAAAAAGCATAGAGAATTATGTCAGAAGCATATGTGGGGATCATTCTTGCAACAAAAGTGTACAGCAAAACATATCTTAGCAAACCAAAAATACAGAGTAGCAAGCGATTCATATCACGTGAGATCAAGTGAGTAATAATAAAGAATGCTTTCACAATGGCATTTCCTAACCCTTCTAGCCTTCTGACAAGACCTTCCTGTGCTTGCTGTAATGCTCTGCTAAAGCTCTCCCACACCGAGGGACATCTCCTAAGTCACCATGAATTCTGTGGTCTGTCGCTGTGGTACATTCTGTCTGCCCCGAGCTTCTATCCTGTGAGGCAAGAATCGTGAACCATTTTGCGCTTTCTCTTCCGAAGCAGGACCACCGGAGAAACCAAGCAGTTCAAACAAAATTAATGAGGGCAACGTGAGTGTTAATGGAGCTAGAGCTCAGAGAAAAGCCCAAGTCAAAGAGAGCCGAGATTCAGACTCTCCAGGCCTGCTCTGCCTCCTAGAACTTTGTGCAGTCCCTCCGTAGTTCTTCAGAGAACTAAGAAACCCCCGCCTTAACTGGAAGTCCCATTTAACTAAGGATTTGGCACATCTATCTTTCCCAACCTCTGACCTCCACTGCCTAGGGTCTCTGAATAAAAAAGAAACAGAATCTAAACATTGCAACTTGGAAGGAAAAACAGCGTCACAGAATTCTGTTCCAGCTCCTGACTCTTAAGTTAAAGCCCCGGATAGAGCAATCTCCCTCAATTCCTGCGTGTGCCAGAAAAGGCCCACCTGCAGAGCAGCTCATGCAGGAGCTGGCCAGGCAGCCCTGCAGAAAGGAAAGCATTATGAGAGCAGCAAGCTGCCTGCTCACAGCCGCTTGCCAAAAAATCTGAGCAAGAACAAACGAGAGAGAGAGAGAGAGAGAGAGAGAGAGAGAGAGAGAGAGAGAGAGAAAGAGAGAGAGAGAGAGAGAGAGAGAGAGAGAGAGAGAGAAAGGAGAAAGTCAGAATCACTTGTAGCCACAAACCATACATTTTGATCACACAAAACATGGCTGAATTAAAACTTCAGGGTCTGAAAGGTGGATGCTTCCTTAGAGGAGAATAAATCTTCCAACAGCAAAGGCACAGCCAGAGGTCAGACAGTTCTAAAGAGAACCTAGTTTAATGCTGAGCGCACCAAACAAAATACCCACGCGGCTGTGCCCCTACTTGCTGAAATGGATCTTTAGAAAGCACCTTGACCACTAGCAGACTCTATTAAGGACCTTTTTGCTATAACCATGAATGTAAGGGCCTCTCAGCACTTCCTATTGTTTTTTAGATATTACATTATAAGGATGCAAAAACATATTCCACCCGTGCTTGATAGCCTCAAAGGGCTCATCTTAAACTTGGGGGAAGTTTCCATATATAATGACTTACAAACTCATTTTTAAGAACAAACAAACAAAAAAGCAAAGTGATATGGAACAACTAGTGAGGCAATGGAATAAATGCAGATTTTCAAACCACAAACTCTATGACCTAGTATAATAATTTTTTTTAGGTTATGCCATCAAAGCTTGTAAAGCAATAGAAGCAATAGAATGGGGAAAAGATGCTGAAAAAAAGAAAAAAAAAAAAGACACCCAATGACATCAGAGAAGCCCAATGTCATCATAACTTCCTCGCCACTGAGGAGCACAGAAGAAATACTTGATGCTAATAATTTCTGTAAGGCCACCTTTCACTTAAACCAGTAATATAAATTTACCCAACTTAAAGAGTGTCAAGGTAACCTGATTTGGAGGCACTTTTCTGTTAAGACAGAATAATTCGGATGAGTAGTCAGAGAGACGGACAGGCACTGTGACTCTTACCAAAGCGTCAGCAACAGCAGCTTCAAGATCTGTGCTTGTGCTTAACACGCGCATGGCATTCACAGAACCCGGTATTCTTCCTGCCTGGCCAAGCCCAAACCGGTCTATTTAAAAAACAAAAGCAAAAGATATGTCACTTTAATTCACATTTTCTCAATTTCTTTGCAAGGATCCCTCCCTCTTCTCACCTACAGAACAGAGGCTCTGGAAACTGCCCAGCCCATTTAAATACATTGGACTTGGAGTTTTAGCTACATTTGTTTCCCAGTGACAGAGGGTAGACTGTTCGCAGTTAGTACCATCGTGCCACAAAGCATCCTGACAATTGAAATGGTTCTTTAATGATATTTTATTTTTGAAAAGTGCTGAGATATAGGAGAGAGCAACTTATTATATAGAAGGGAGCAGAGCTATGGGTTGAGTCTCTCAATCTGTTTAGCATTCCCTCTAGAGCAGCGGTTCTCAACCTGTGGGTCGCGACCCCTTTGGGGGTCCAACGACCCTTTCACAGGGGTCGCCTAAGACCATCGGAAAACACATATATAATTACATATTGTTTTTGTAATTAATCACTATGCTTTAATTATGTTCAATTTGTAACAATGAAAATGCATCCTGCATATCAGATATTTACATTACGATTCATAACAGTAGCAAAATTAGAGTTATGAAGTAGCAACGAAAATAATTTTATGGTTGTGGGTTACCACAACATGAGGAACTGTATTAAAGGGTCGTGGCATTAGGAAGGTTGAGAACCACTGCTCTAGAGCAAGCATGTCAAACTCGCGGCCTATGGGCCACATGTGGCCCACAACAAATATTTTTGTGGCCCAGCCAATATAAACATATGTAAGAAACGTTTTAATAAAAATTTTGTAACTTAAATTTTACAATATCCTGTTATACATAATTATTAATAACGAAGTACAATGTTCGCTAATGACTGATTACTATAATCGTGTTGCTTTCATTTCCCTTACGTGCCTTATGCCCAGGCGCACCATTTATCTCCACTAATACCAGCAGCAAATATTTTAGCAGCCGACTGCCACGTCATTAGTCTTGGACTGACTTATTTGGCACAACAGGAAATATTTCATTTTCGGAGAACAAAAAAAAAATAGGTTTATTTGTGTTACGCTTATTAATTTGTGCAGTTATTCAGTGTCTGGTAAGTTAATGTTCAAGAAAAAGTATTAATTTTTATTAAAATGTTCTATTATTTTATGTTAACGATTACTCATTTATTTCAGCCCTTTGTATTCAGCATGTCTCTATCGAAATAAACCTACGTTTCTATGAAAATTGAAGTTTTTATTTTTTTGAGGCCCACATAAACTTAAACCTTGTTTATTTGGCCCGTGTTAGCCTTTGAGTTTGACATGCTTGCTCTAGAGCAGTGGTTCTCAACCTTCCTAATGCCGAGACCCTTTAATACAGTTCCTCATGTTGTGGTGACCCCCAATTTCATTGTTACAAATTGAACATAATTAAAGCATAGTGATTAATCATAAAAACAATATGTAATTATATATGTGTTTTCCGATGGTCTTAGGTGACCCCTGTGAAAGGGTCATTCGACCCCCAAAGGGGTCGCGACCCACAGGCTGCTCTAGAGTCAAGTGGCCCTGAGGTTTGGTCAAACTAATTAGGACGCTTCAAGGTTACTGTGGCTGCAGATAAATGAGTTCTAATGCAATGTGCAATAGTCAAAATTTAAAACAAATGTATTCAGTTGATCACTGTGCAAATTTTCATCAGTGTCAATACTATTTAACTATTATTAATTAAACTCAATTAATTTTAAGCATATGTTCATCATAATTCCTGTATCACCAAAGGTTATTTAAATAAATGTATTAAAATTCTTTAATAATCACCACAAAAGCTAGCATTGCAACTGCAAAATATTAATAATTAAGATAATATTGTATACATTTTTCCTGAGTCCCTGAAAGGGTTTTTAAATGATAGTCTTTATACATGTGGACAAAATGGATAGAATCCAAAAGATTTAAAACAAATTTTACAGTTCAAACAACTATTCTAAGCTTGCTAATGATCATGGACAATGAAAACTAGCTTTTTAAAGTCCTTTACATTACATTTGACCAGCCTTCCTTAAGAAGTACTGAGATTTAAACTATAATAGAAGGTCCATGTAAATTATACTTCACAGGTATATCACACTAGTTTCTTATTTAAAATGCTAAGATATATTTTTTAAAAAAGCTTTGGAAGAAATGTCAAGATAAAAAATGCTTTCTTTTTATTAACATATACTGGACAAGGAAAATCTCTGTTACTAGCCATATAAAGCATTTACAATAAAAGGAAAACTAGTGTTTGTTTTAAATAAATTGATCTTTCCTATAAAGTGATATATAAAATCTTACAAATAAGATTTTAGATATATAACAAACATCACCTACAAAGCCGGTGAACTTTAAAAGTGAAGTGTTATTTAACGCTTTTAAAATGCCAGTTTCAAAACATTACATCTTCCATCACCACAGAAAGAAAAAAAATGTAAACAGTGCTAATCAAAAAAGTTATACAGTCATGAATTTTTATATAGAAACAAAAATTGTATGTTATACTATCCCCTTTTTTAATGCACTTGCTGATTATACTGAATGTCACCTTAGACATTTAAGGCAATTTAATGTGCCATATAAACTATAGAGAAACCACAAAACAATTATATCTACGTACTTATATAGATATAAATTACCAGTTGAAATATGAAACGAGTATAAATTTGAGATTTATTTTGCACAGTTTCATAAATGATCTTTGTTCATTTTTCCCCCATTAAAAAAGGGTAGATAGTAAGGGATTTATGAATAACAGAATGAAAGTAATTGAGTTAAAAGCCATTTAAAAATTACCAGCATGAACTTAAAAACGAAGTCTACATAAAATAAAATAAGGAATTAGATCTCATGCCAGCAGTTCTTGCTCAAGGGATAATACTGATTTTTCAGACACAAAATTAAAACTAAAAGAACAATGCAATTAATTAATCTTGCTTCCCAAATGCACACAGCTTTGTCACACAGTGTCTGCAGCTCATTCTATATGTATCAGAGATCACTGAATTCCAAGTCTTAAGAGGAAATGTTTGGATCTAAGCAGAATTGTAAGCCTTTTATTTCAACCAGAGAAAACTCTATTCTGCATTCTCGCTGCTCTGATACTATTATGAAGCTCCATTTCTAAGCGATGGATACAGATGACTGTACCCAGTCTGGCCCATAACCTTCAGGGGAATGGGAGAGCATGTATTTTAAAAATGCATACCTGGTTTCATTTAGAGGAGGAACAAAGAAAATATCTAACTCAGTGAATTGGTCACAGTTATCACTTGTGACTTAATAAGATTATGTCTTACTCAATACTGTAGTTATTAGGGTTTCTAGTATCTGAAAATGATGCCAATTAAATCTGGCAAACTGATATATATATATTATTGTATGCTTACTTTTGCCCCAATGGCTAACCAGTGAAGTTTTGGTATTGTCAAAAAGGGGCCGAGATGAAAAAAGCTTGGGGACCAAAGGCAGCAAAAGCTACCACTGGCCTGACGATGTTATCTGAATCATGATCTTCTTTTTCCATAGAAGTGTGAGGACATTCCATTTATAATTTTACGTATGACCGACTTTGGTAACTAAATAGTACCTCCAAATTAGAACTTGACACTAACTAACATTAATAATCATCAATAATCATCACTTTATTGGGAGTAAAGACTTGGGAGATGAAAGACTCTGTTGGATAATATTCATACTCCACTCCCTAAAGTTTGGGTGCTTTCCTGGGGGAGGGAGCAAAAGAGGGTGAGAAGTGCCCCCCCCCCTTTTGCTTTGCTTCGTTTTAACATAAATACGAACACTGGAGAAATAATGTTGTCAAACAAGCTATAAAGCATCTACAGCCTATTAACAGAACCATAAACATTCAACAACTTAAAAAAATTCAAGCACATTGGGGGGTGGGAGGGATGAAGTGCATACATGCCAAGTGCTAGCCAACACTGATGAAAACGAATGTAAAATGAGTGCGGAACTAGAAGAGATGGAGAAGCCGAGGCATGCAGTTAGCACTTGTTCACCTGACTGCCCGACAGAGTCAGCAGTGGAGAGAGCGCTAGTGGACCTGGAATGCCGGCGAGAGGCTGCAGGTAAAAGGAATGGTGACACCCACAGGATTAACACAGAGGTACCGAGACAGAACGCCACAGTCCAAAGGAAATGCAGCGACTGCCGCCACGGGCCGCGTTTTCTCATGAAAAGAAATGGTGCTACATATGAATGGATAGCAAGGGCCAATCCCTAAATTCCACGGCTGCTGGCTCTCAGGCAGCTCTTAAATACATAGGCACTCAAAGGCCCTCTGTAAGGCATTCCTTATGGATCAACGAATTCAGACTCCAGGTGGATCTTTATTCCATGAAGCCTCTATCAGCCATTATGAAATATGCAACATGAAGTACATCAGGAGTCACCAGCACCGTCTGAATCCGAGTCGAACAGCAGGATGGATTCACTCAGCCCACAGGATGTCTCATCAGTATGTGATGCACATGTAACCATGCACCAAAAACAAAAGAGAATTTATAATGTCATCTGAACACAAACAGAATGAATCACAAGAAGAGGGCTCAACAACTGGACTTCCATCCTCCCCAGTCAAACGTTTGTTGTTCTGTTGCATGGCTATCCTAATTAATGAATTTACTTTTTAATTATTGAAAATTTAGTTTTAAGTTTAAATGGCCTTCCTGGGAGAGGCATTTGCAGTACCACGGTATGAACACTGCCTCTGTAATCCAACTGGGGGCAAAATCCTGGTTTGATCTGGAAGACCTCGCGCAAAGTACTTAACATCTCTGTGTCTCCGTTTCCTCATCTGTAAAATGGTGCTGATAACGGTACCTACCTCTTGGGAGTTAAGAGAATTAAGAGCTCATACATACAGCACTAAACACAATGCCAGGCACAGAACAAACAGTGGTTAAAAGTCACCGTAGTGGTGCTGGTCGTGGCAGTAATAGTGAAGAGTGAATTCCAATGCACATCTATACATTAAATATTGTTTCATTAGCAAGTATTCATAATAAGCATATTAAGTCATCAATCGGAGGAAATGCATGCTAAACTACGTCCTCGTGGAGACAATGACTTTTACAATTAATTATGAAATTTAGACTTGATTCAAACATGAATTTTTTTACCAGAGTGCCATCCAATATGTGGCTTTTCTTTACCTCAGAAAAACCAAACAAGATAATATGCTTCTATCCATTACTCTGGAAAGAACATGATGACTGCACCCCAGAAAGCCCCTCAGTTTAACAGTAATACTGAGCAGAGTTACTTCTCACACACACTGGGGTGCAGTGTCCTGCACACGTCAACATTCACTGTCATCAAATATCAAAACATCTCCAGTACAATTTATTCATTAAAGACCATGTCACTTGATGAAATGCACATATTGGTGGTGTATGTGGTATTAAACAGCAAAGGCTACCTACCTGGTCAATGAGGACACATTTTTATCATCTTACAAAAAGAAAACTTAAGAATTCCTAATTCTTCAAGAAGCACAAAAATAAATCAGCAATCTCTAAAACAGATATTACAAAATAGTCCCTTTACTCAAATAAGGAAGATGGCAAAATGTTTTTTTAGTCTGAAGCCAAATAATCATTTCATTATACAGGTTGATCAGAATCACTTAATAGTTTAAACTAAAAGTAGCTTTTAAGGAATACATGATCTAAATGTTTCTTATAAAGTGTCCTTTGGTTCTATTTCAATAAAATATTTTATAGTAAATCTGTCGTGTAATGAATCCTTTGTCACAATCTCAGTAAATACCGGACAATGGAATCCAAGGTGAAACCATTTACCTCAAAGTCTTATTTACAAATGCTAGAGCCCTTAATTTCACTTAAGTCTTGTCATTATAACTATATAAATACATACTCATACCATTAAAATGGCCCAAACAATCTAGTTATAAAAATGCAAACTTAAAGCCAATATACAGTCACATAATTACCTTCACCCCACACCCTTTTTGGAAAGTGAAAATTGACCATGTGAGTTGATACAAAGGGGCACTAACACACAATCTCGCTTATTTATAAAGGGGGTGGGAAATAATTGTTTAAGTGGATAAGAAAAAGAAGAACCCTTCACATTCTTTGAAGGGTGTAGTAAGTTCCCCTGGGGACAGCAACCTCCTGGGACTTATCTACGAATCCCCAGGTCCTAGCCCCAAGCCTGGAAATCTCGATTCAGAGCCCCGCTGAGCTCTTCCCTTTGCCTAAGCCTGCAGAGGCCTCACAGACAGCATTTAATACATTACAGAGAATAAATGAAACATGTGCTGGTTTCAACTGAGGCAGGGTAACAACCAAGCTTTGAAATCAGACCTGGATTCAAACCCAGACCTCTGCATAGCTGTGTGACTTGAAAAAGTGGCTTATCTTGATTGAACCTGTGTTGCCATCCATAACAGAGGGTGATACCTATCCGAGGAACCATGAGGGATTAGGCTCAGCATGGTGCCAGTACACGTGAGCGCTGTTGTTCCTGTGTAACAAAAGTTTATAAACAAATTTAACCCATGGAGGGAAGCAACGGGCATGGTATAAAAGTTCATCTGAAAAGATGGTACTACTGCCTGACCACCACCGAAGACACATGCCGATGCCGGAGCCCATTCGGAAGGGAAACAGCTGCACCCACGTCGTCTGCCTCAGTGGGAGCAACATGCATTATGCCCCCTGGGCTGTCACCAGACACAGAGCAGATCCCTTTGCCAAAGAAAGTGAAGACAGACTAGCTCACTCAGCTCCTCGGGGTTTGACTGGGACCTCAAGAGAGCAGTGCAACCTGCCTGGTCCAAAGACCACAAGATGTTACACAGGCTGCGTCCATGGACAAGAACAAAAGTGCCAGGATGTGTATGGAATAAAAAGACTGAATTGCCTCTAAGAGACAAAGTGGCCAGTAAACAGACTGACTTGTTCACTTATGTAACCAGTTTTCTAGAATAGCGGTCGCCAACCTTTCGGACCTCATGGACCACCAGTGGTCCTCAAACCACCGATTGGTGACCGCTGTTCTAGAAGGTCAAATAGCGAGCAGGATATACAGAAATAAATTCTTAACTTAAAAGGAAAAGTCACCAGTTCACTCAGAAAAAGCCCCACCACTGCTGCCCTTGACTGGTTGGGAAATCTGATCTGTCCCTCAGATTGCTGGGAAAGGGCTGACCGCACCAGGCAAACTGCATTCCTCCCGGGCACCTCACCAGGTCGCCAGGGCCATCCAGCAGGGCTTCTGCATCTGTTACCTGCTCTTCCTCAGAACTCCATAAAGGACAAGGGGTCGTAAAGGAATATATCTAGACTTTGATTATTGATACCGACTGGGGGGGAAAGATATTGGGAAGCAGTGTATGACATTAGAAGGCACTAAAACAACTACTAAGACCTTATGCTTTTGACATTTTTATATTTAAAAGACCAGTGACTCCGAGTGAAAATAACAGACCCCTGCCGTCCCCAGTTCCATGTAACACTCGGGCCCTTCCTTATAAGCGATTTCTGCCGGCTTATCAAAAGGAAAACATGCAGTTGTACCGCACTTCACATGACAAAGGACTGAGACACAATTACTGAAGAATACAAACATTTCTTTTATGTGCTGACAGACGACTTTGGGGATTAATAATTTGCGTTACATAAAAAAGTAATTTATATGCCCATATTAGAGAAAGGCAGAACTATTAAAGCTAAAAAGAAAAGGTAAATAAAATATCCTATAATGGATACATTTTTCCCCTTGTTTTCCTGAAGCCTAGAAACTGTTAAAATACAAATTCTGGATACAAGAAAAACTGAGGGTGGGATGGGGAATGAAGAGCCCCAGCTGGGGCCTGGCTGGTGACCTGGGCACGGTGCTTACACCACCTCATGACCAAATATTGTAATTTTTTGTCCTGGGACAGCATCAGGCCACAGACATTAAACCGCCTCTTGAGGTCAGGAAACATGAAACTATCTAATGAACAAGAAACATCAGGAAGTTTTGCATTGAGCTATATACCTGAGTAATTTATCAAAAAGCTACTTTCAGAATGCTTGGATAAAAGCTTTGAAATGACTCCGTTAACAAAAGCATGGCTAGTATCCTCATTCATGCTGCTTTTTAAATTACTGTCATCATCCCGAAACTGAGCACATTTACTGTCCTAAACATGATCGTGTTTTTATATTTTTTTCCTTCTTGGAATTAAACCACGTATGGCCCAATCTCTGGCAAAATTAAACACAAATTGTAGAAATTCAATGAGTAAGAATAAACTCTGCATTAGCTCTACTTTCAAGCAGCAATGAACTTGGGCTAAGCTTCATCTTATGTTAGAAATGAACACACGGATGAGCTTGCCCGGCGAAGTGGCCATAAGTAACAGCACAGACTGAAGTGATGCTTTTCCTCTAATACTGAAAAACTGGAAAGGCTCCAAACTTAAGCATGCAGAGGGGGACAACAAAGGGTGGCTAAGGAAGAGGAAAGGAAGAAGAAAGGGCCACAGGACAGCAGGAGGGAAAGCAGGTCATTCCCTGGCAGTGTCCGGGACAGCATCTGGAGCAGGGACAGGATGCTCCGAGAGCCAGCGCCTCCGTGTACTCACCCAGTGGAGGGAAGCCCCGAGCAGGGCTTGTATCTCGGCTGCTCTCACGGCTGGTATCGCGGCTGCACCCCTGACTCATGCTGGGTCGAGGGATACGGCTGCTCCGTGCTAGTGTGCAGCATGAGGGGTTTCAGAGAAGGTGAACAAGTTTAATGAAGACAGAAAAACTCACAAAATGTCAGTCACATTCCATTAACGTAATCACGACATTGTCCTGATGACTGAGCATGTACCCCTGCTACGTCTCCTGACGGCCGTGCCAACAGCAGGAGCTTTGGACAAAAACTCAACTATGCTCTATGCCTCAGAAAGCTGTGAATTTTGGTGTGAAGGTAAAATAGCACCTCAGTGTAAAAAATGGCATCCAAAGAGCAAACTGGCATCAGAAAATAAAAGCTCTGTCTTTTAGAAATGATCGTTTTTATGGCTTTGGCAAACTTCTTTCTCCACTGGAGGGTAAAGGACCAAAGCCATTTCCATGTGCACTGGGTTCTCAATTTAGGTTGAAAAACAGAATAAGGGTCCTGGGCACTGCCATCCGTGAACTTAACTAATTGACAGCCCACCTCTCCCAGCCGGGCCTTCTTTACAAAGGGAAGCCCTCTGGACTGACAGCTAGAGAACCTGTGCACTTAAGAGAGTGCGTAGACGTTCAAACACACTTCACTATCGAAACCAACAGAGAGAGAGAGCTGGGACTGCTGTCCCTTTTTACTGGTCCCGACATTAATTCCTGCTTTTTCTATGGGAATCAAAACTCGGCCTGCGGTCCTTACTCAAGCACCTTCACCTCTCCAGCCTTACACAGTCTAATAGTGATGGACTGATAACCCAGTCTCTGCACCATGAGATCCCTCCACTGACCTGAAAATGGCCAATTACTTTATGATTATCTACAGATAATGTTATTATACTCACATTATAAAACACTGAACACACAATCACATAAACAGCATAAGGTTTCTAATATAACCTGGCTATAAAATCACAGAAAAGATCACTATGCCCTTATTTTTCATTTTATTTTGAGAAAACAGAAATACAGTACTGGAAAAGTATTTGGAAACACCCTGACATATTGCAGGCATATAACCACCAATGTCACAGTGGATGGGGACAACAAATATCTCCATCTTGCGATCTATTCTTCTGGACTGGGTAGAAATGCCTTCTTTAGAAATTTTGGAAAAAATAAACTTGATCCACTGATGTAAAAACATGGCTGTTTTCAGATCAATGCATCAATGAGCATAACCTATTTATTTGAAAGCAAAGGTATGTTTACTGTATGGCCAAACCACAACAAGAATACCTTACAAACCAGAACTGTGAAGCCCTCGATAAAGACTACAAAGGTAGAAAAGCAACCAACTTCCGACTGTGGTCTTTCTCGGGGCTAGAGTTCAATTAGACCCGAAGGCTGAGTGAGTGGTGTCCAACGGCTCAGGGCTGCAGTGGCGAGCACAGGAATGCAATCTAAGCAACAGTCAAAACAGAGTTGCATCTGGAAGTCTCTAGTAATTCCTAAATTCTCCTTCATCTTGCCAGTGACATGGCGCACTGAGTTTCCACTCAAAGTAGCAGTATGTAATCAGCAATGTTTGAAAACATTCTGAATAGCTCCTACAATGAGGGCAAAACCAGCAGGTGCTAAAACTCTTAAAAAACAACAACTAGGGAGTATCCGCTGACACCGCCAATATATGACAGGCTGCATAGAACCTACAAAGAAGCACTGCTTATGCTGAGGATCGACACTGCATCCAATTCATGCAGCGACCTCGCAGTGCCACGCTCACTCACTGGCCCGGCCACTGCGCTCCCCTTAGGAAGGCTAGGGAGAAAGTTGGCATTTAAAGAGCACGGTACTGTGAGGTGAGGCACACATGGTAATACTTCTGGCTCCCCAAGGAAAGGCACACATGAACATATTGTCTGCTGCACTGCCTACTCCAAAACTCATAGTCAAAAGTAATAGAAACAGTCCCGATAGTTTTTAACATATGTCATGCTTAGCTCAGCATTTTCTTAGAGTTCTTGCCCAATTACTTCTGAAATTCTACCCAGCTCTCACTCCCTCCCTTAAACTAACATACATGCTGCAGCAATGGGAAATCTGCTTTCCCTGCTTTGTGAAGACAATAAAGGGATAGATATGATCTGAAACAATGTGCGCAATTCTTAGTAAGGTTTAGCCTCCTAGTACTTCACCAAGAGGAAGTTCCTTCGCGCATCCATGTTGCCTGGCTCCTTTAACATATGGCTAGTAGTAACACAGAAGAATTCCGTTTACGATTTTGTAAAAATCTTCCCATATGGTTGCTCCAAACCTCATTAAAGCACCTCTAGTGGTGACATCAACAGTTTAAATGTTGGATAATTTAAAACACTTATAATACCTCCTCCAGAGACCAATCTATAAGAAGGATTTAAAATAAGTACATAAATAAATCATTTTTACGAGGACTAATTAATTAGGTGGTAAAAACCAAAAACAATACACCAAATCAACTTGCCTTTGTATCGAGTGCCCAAAGGGGACATTCCATGGGAGCACAGGGAGGAGAAGGCCCGCAGAGGAAGAAGCGATCAACATACTTGCTATCTGAACGCTCTGAAGCGGCGTTCTTAGGCAGCTCCGGCGTCCTGTGCTCACACGAATTGCTGGGAAGCCTTGAGAAACTATTTGATTGTTTTTCATTTCCTGAGAGATGCTTTATTCCACCTTTATAGTGTTTTAAGGGTAATCCTGACCTTTGCCTTTTAAGGAAGAATTCTACCAGAACTTGGAGTACAAGAGGAATAATGAAAAGTACCAGAAATTAAGACATAAACTATCTCCCTAGTCTAGATATTATTATGTTTTAGTCTTGCTCACAGTAGTCTAATTTAACTGCTGGAAGTTAATTATTAATTTTTAATTCTTTCAAACTATTTTAAAGCAGAGAGTGTAAAAGTATTTTAAACATATACCCACAGAATGTAAACTGCAAAAATTCAAATCTTTCTTTTAGCCTTTTTAATAGATGAGCAGGAGAAGAAAAAAAACAAAGGCAAGCTTCTAAAATAGAATTGCTATGAATGTCAGCTACTTATGTGACTTTATTATTAATCAAAAATAGAATAAAAGACAAAAATGAAATAAATTCACAAATAGTATATTCTTCTATTTTGGTTGAATAGTTTATGAAGGAATAAATTGCCAAGAAAAGACATGGTATCAGGGTTTTATTTGGTTTCTTTGCTATTTTACTGGAATTGCATCCTATTTTGCTTAAGTAAATACTAATGAAAAAGAGCTTGGGTATCATTTTTATCACAGATGAGAAAAGAAAATTTACTTAAGAAATATTATTTCAAGCAAAAAAAAAAAATATAGCTGAACCAAACATAATTTGTAGATAACTAAAAGCAATTCTCAATGCAAATTATAAGCCTACCTTAGCTATAATTAAAATTACTAATTAGTTTGGGAATTATATAAAATATTCTTAAAAGATGATCCCTCTTATTTTGAATATTTATATTCAAAGTTGCTATGCAATAAACAAAATATTTAGATACACAGGCATATACCCAGTATATACTAAATGATCACAGAAATATACAACCTATTACTGAAAAAAATGCTAATATATCTGACATCCTATGAACTGGAATCTCTAAGATTATCACAGGCAGAAATGGGAAGATACATTTTATTCATATATGGATCTTTATTTCTGTGTGTATGTTCTTATTCTCCCAATGTGCAGATATTTAAATAAAATACCTATTTTATTCAGAATTATATGTATGACCTCAAAGCTTGACATATAACTAACTGATTCCCATGATGATCCAAAGGAGGGAGCATCAAGGAAATAATCTGCTTCAAAATAATGTTTTAAATAAAAACTCTTCGGAAGGAAGTGGGCTCCTATTTAGTTCTTACTGATGGATGATGTTTCATAGTACCTCTTTTAAAAGCTTATTAAATGTGGTCTTTTCAACTATCCATAACACAAACTTCATAGTTAAGACCATGGAAAATCAGGTCCTAAAGTTATGTTAGATGACTAAAGTTGATTTATTTTCCAATTTCAAGAAGGTAAAAATGGCGTCCTTAATAAATAAAGTAAAATCTCCCCCACCCCTAATTTAAAAGTATGACTCTAATCTGGACTGCCAAAACATCCTATGAATTTAATTAACTATGGAAAAAAAACAGCTTAAATCTTCACACCCAGATTTGAAATCAAATGCATTTTTTAAACAAAACCAGATCCAAACACACATGTTAGACTATCAACTCTGAAATTTATATATTCCAGCCATGATTATTTTCTCTAATTTTACCCACATTACTTGTTATTACTGGATCCAAATAACTTGTCAGCTCAGACAGCATGCTATGTAATGCCACTTTATGTTGACATTATGTAGAATTAACTAATTAACTAACCACTGCTTGGTTACATTTCTCACCTGCTTTGGAAATGTTAGTCAAATCCTATGCATTCTACTTCTTACATATCTGCCTCTGCCTTCTCTTAGCTCAGGTAGCTTTCAAGGACTTTCATGAGCTGGATGCTAAGAGCCCCTCTGCCCTCATCTCCCACCCCACCTTAACCAACTTCCGTTATTGTAGCCAAATATGAATTACTTGTGTTACCCAGGATGCACTATGCTCCCGCTTGTCTGACTGCTGCTGCACATGCTCCTCTCTGCCCTACAGCATCTTTCTCCTCATCTCCCCACCTTATACTTCACCACAGTAGGTTCTACTCTGGGGAACCTCTCCTAGCAGGAACTAAGGAAGAAATGGGGCACACTGCTTTTCTAGGACAATTCTTGCTTTCAAGTAAAACTGTGACTGAGCAGAAACTCAGCCAGACATCTTGGTGCAGTGGTAGCAAGTACTATGGGATTCTGAGGACTTCCACGCCACGGGAAGCGAGCTGAAGGATCCCAGAGGGCCACGTCATCGTATTTGTTATACTCTATACATTTTCACCTCTAAGACCGTAAGCTATTTGAAGTCAGAAGTTCAATCTATTTCATTTACTTCCATTCCTGAAGTCTAACAAAGTACATTGCACATCACAGTAAACATTCAAGTAAAAGTTGTTAAGGAGATAAATGAATAAGAAACATAAGCCCATAAGACTAAAAAATATAGCACTGATTTCACATTAATAGATTTTTACCCTTAGAAAGCAGGTAAAGACATAGAGTTTGAACATACATTTTGCATAATATGTTACAACAGACTACTACCTTTTATATTAAAAAGCAGTGTACAATTAGATTTTTAATAGAGGTAAAAGGTCTATACAGTATTACAATGAAACTTGATACTACAACACAAAAACAAATACTACATACTTCATTTCCATCTAGTCCTGGATTTTATGTTTGAACAATACTATGGCAAAAGTAAGTATATATATTTTTGACTATTTTCACCAATTAGATTAGAGAAGATCAGAATCAAAATAAATGTGGACCCTACAAATTGTTTTTGAAATTTTAGGTTAATAGCTACTTAGTAGCTACTTAGTGCTAATCAGTGAAAAGCAACATTGCTTCTACGTGTACAGTAGAAAACCCTGCCCATTCCCCCAATTCTAATATTTTGCAAAATGACTCAAAAAAACGAAAACCCACAACGACACAATTCTTCCTCATCAATCTGAAATGGTAAGCCCCACACACTTTTCAGTTATAACTGAAACCTGAACATGCCATAATCTATAAAAAGCACAAATCAAAATGTCTTTTTAACACGGGCAAAATGGCATCCTCCATTCAAAAACAAAGCTCTATTTGCCACATTAGAAAAGGTATTGGATTATGATAAAAATTCTGACCAAGTTGGAAATGGTGTTCCAGGGTCTTGGAGAGTCCTTACCTAGTCCTATTCGGTTTGGACTTGTTTCTCGGCTACATCCCTGACTTCTGGGAATCTTGCTTCGTTTTTCTGAAGGGAGTGTCACAGGCGGGCCTCTTGAGGAACCCCCAGCAAGGCCACTATAACCACTTCCCAACAATTTCCCTGGAGAACTCGACCGGCTGCCAGCTAAAAATGAAGCAAAACAAAATTGAATAATGGATATAATCAGGGAATAAATGATAGTATTTCAGAAACCAGTTTATACATTAATTTGGATCAAATATAAAAATAGCTTTGTAGTTGGTGTTAGTACTAATTTTTTTTAAACATTAGGAGCATGAAAGAATATTAAAGTATCATAAAAGAATATACATGGACAGTTACTGGTGCCGTGCAACAAAAATAACTGCAAAACTTCTGACTCAAAAAGCAGGATGAGTACAAATAGCCTCCCTGTTCCACAGAAAATTACTAGAAATAATCTCAATGGCATTTATTTAGTGTTTTGTTCTTTTTTTCTGTGACAGTTGATATGCCACAATTTTTAAGTATAACTGCTGGAAAAGTATAAATGTTAACAAAAATTTCTTAAACAGTCGTGATAGAAAATGGATTCAAGAGAACTCTATTAATTTAACAATTTGAAGAAAAGGGAGAAGGGGAAGAAATAAATAGAAACATGATTAAAAAATCACAAAAGAAGATGCTAGGACTAAGCTCAAATATATCAGTGATCATAATAAATGTGGCTGTGCCCTAGCCGGTCTGGCTTAGTGGGTAGAGCAGAGTGAAGGGTCCCGGGTTCAATTCCGGTCAAGGGCACATGCCTGGGTTGCGAACTCGATGGGGGGCACGGGGGGCGGGGGGGCATGCAGGAGGCAGCTAATCAATGATTCTCTCTCATCATTGATGTTTCTATCTCTCTCTCCCTCCCTCTTCCTTTCTGAAATCAATAAAAATATATTTTTAAAAAATCTTAAAAAATAAATGTGGCTAGATTAAATTCACCTATTAAAAGACAAAGATGTTTGGGTTGGCTTTAAAAAAATAAAAGTCAAATGTATGTTGTTTATAAGAAACAACAACATACCTAAAACAACAAAATAGAGTAAAACACAGCATTAAAAAAAGAACAAAGGATATATTATATTGATAAACAAATTGTCCATGAAGATATAATAATCATGAACCTTTATGCTCCAAATAACATAGCTTTGAAATATAAAACATAAAACTAAAAATACAGGAAGAAATGGAAAAAGTCCTAATTATGAATATACCACTCAGAAAGACTAATAACCACTAAAAAAATAACATAACTCACAGAAACTGACAGAGTAGTCAAAATTATACAGACATATATAAACACTTTCCACAGACACAAGTGTAACTCAACAAACGGAATACACGTTTTTCACCTTTACACATGTACTACAAAAACCAACTGTATACTAAGCCTCAAAGGAAATCTCAAAAACCTACAAAAGTAGCAGCCATATAGATCACATTCTCTGAGATGTATGCAATAAATTATAAAATAAAAACAAATGATATGCTTAGTAATTTTTATTATGGCTAAGTGACTAGATACCTAAATAACCATTTCTTAGGGTCAAAATTATCCATACACCCAAATGACAGTAATTTACTTAGATCATCTGCTTAAGTACAGAAGGCAATAAAATTCTAAAACAAAGTGCACATTATTATTTACCAGAGTAACGATGAGCCAAAGGTAGAACCTTCGAAATAACACTTAACTGGAAATTACACACACACACACACACCATTCAAATGAATCATTAAGGTGCATACTCACAAAATTAGTACTCTATAATGATTTAACTATAATTTAAAGTGAAATTCATTGCAAAAATCACAAGTACACATTACCATGAAGAAGCCACCTCATGATCCATTCATTTTGCCCATAAAATTTGAGCATACACATAAACCATTAAGCTATGTAAAAGGAAAAAGAAAACCTATTTCAAATTTTAGATTTTAACATACAGAAAAAATGCAGAAAGATTATTTAAGCTCATAATATAAAAATTAATATTGTGCAAGGAACATGGGTGAGAGAGAATGAACAAAACAACAAACAAACAAGAAGAGAAATGGCTTACCACCAGCAGGATTAGCAGATCTGGATCCTTGATTATGAGAGCAGACCAAAGAACAGGCAAGAAGTGGATTAAAAGACAATAACACAATACAGAGGTCAGCATGCAAACACATGTCTTTGTTCACAAACTATCTTTTTCTAGTTCTTAATCCTCCTAGTCTACTTTGTACTCATGTTGATTTTCTATGTCACACTATTTAGCATTATTTCTGGTCTGTACATGGAACACTTACAAACCCACAATATGCCAGGCACAGTGCCCGACGTATGGGATGCAGAGAAGAGTAAGAAAGTGATGACCTTCTGGGAGTACATCTGCTCTCTGGCTCCCAGCAACCTGAGGGAAGTGACGTATCAGTGCATCACTGCCACCTAACAGGGCTCACCACCAGGAGTGCTCAATAAGCAGCAACGAATTAAAAAGAGCTACTAACAGTTCACCGGAGTGCCTGATGCCAAATCCTCAAATATGTAATATTAATCCTCTAAGATTTAAAGCTTCAAATATTTAAAATACGTGAACTGTTAAGAGCCCTAAATCTAATATTAATAAAATCTACGTACTATTAAACCAGGACTCTGAATGCTAGTATATCTATATTTGTTATATATATATATATATATATATATATATATATATGCTCATATTTTCTTCCTATCAAAATTATTTTTAAAAAATATTTCATTTCTATTTACCACTTTATCTCCTTTTTCTGATCTTATGTTTTT
>NW_005871584.1:306738-313656 GCF_000147115.1 Myotis lucifugus | reverse complement strand
CCCTGGAAACAATCGTAAGTGTGGTGTGTGTGGTGTGGGGTGTATGGTGTGGTGCGGGGTGTGTGTGGTGTAGTGTGGTGTGTATGTGGTGTGATGTGGGAATGTGCGTTGTGGTGTGTGTGCTGTGGTGTGGTGTGTTGTGGTGTGGTGTGTGTGGTGTCGTGTGTGTGATATGAGATGTTGGGTGTGCTCTTGTGGTGTGGTGTGTGTGGTGTGGTGTGTGTGGTGTGGTGTGTGTGCTGTGGTGTGTGTGCTGTGGTTGGTGTGTGTGGTTGGTGTGTGTGCTGTGGTGTGGTGTGGTGTGTGTGGTGTGTTATCGAGTAGGAAAAGGGGCTTCTGTGCCAGACAAGCCTGGGTTCTGTCAACTCACCAAAGGCAGCAATACAACTAACCTTGCGCTTTCTTTCCAGAAAAGTATAAGCTAGCTTAACGTAAGGACCATAGTATCAAAGGGATATGGAGAAGGACCTAAATTCAGAAGCTGCTGAGAAGGCATCCTAAATACGAGGAGAGAACCGAGGGTCTGGCCACAGACCCAGTGCTCTCTACACAGGAGGAGACACTGCAGAGTGCTGTGTGGAGAGAGCAGGGCAGCTCCTGGGGAGGGGAAGGCCTCTCCACTCCCCGGGCCCAGGAGACGGACACCCAGCTCCACTCCACATGCAGAGAGGGAGCAGGCGACTCAAAGTGAGACACCAGGGGTGATCCTAGGGATGCAGTCATTCCTTCTACGGCTGCTTTCACGCGTCAGGCTAACAAACTAAGTGACTCAACATATACAGAGAAGCAAGCATGGAGGCAGGCAGCCGTGCAAGCAAGAGCCCACGCTGGCCAGGAGACAGGAGCGGGTGGCGGTGTTAGAACAGAAGGTTAAAGGGCAGAGCTTTCAATGGATTTACTTGTGAGCACTGGAAAGAGGACCTCGCATTACCCGGCCTCTCTCCAGGTACGGCTCCTAGATATGACAGAAGGACTGCCTACCAATAGAACAATGGGGCATGTTTCAGCTGGAGAGACTTGAGGAGAGGAAGAGAAAGCACATTTTAATGTTTAATGAGGAATGATAAAATATTTAAATCACCTGGACAGGAGACAAAAGTACACTTGAATACTCCCATTTTGTAAGCTTGCCCAAGAAACATCAAGATTACTCACAGCATTTTTCCCCTGAAGTCAATGAGAATGGGCTGTTGAAGAAAACCTAGTTAACAGAGAACATAAAATAGATTTCTTACGCTGGGACTGTGAAACCACTTTAGCGCGACTGCGGCCTCGACTATCAGAAGGTATAGAGGCGACATTGGTGGTACTCCCGGAGTTTTGCCTTCTCGTACGAATTCGACCTGGAGAATACAGCAAAAACAGTGTTTCCATAGGTTTTCAGTCAGTGCAACCTACACAAGCAAACAACCCACACATGACCGAGGGCACTGACTGGGCCACCGACAGGGGGAGCGGGTCTTCCCCACCCGGGGTCCTGACATGTTTTCCTCGGAGCACACACAAGCCTATGATCTGTACACACAAATTCTAAAAATACGTAAAGGACCCTGGCCGGGTTGCTCAGTTGGTTAGAGTGTTGTCCTGATACGTCAAGGTTGTGGGTTTGATCCCTGGTCGGAGCACATACAAGACACACCCAATGAATGCATCAATAAGTGGAACAACAATCAATGTCTGACTGTCTCTCAAATCAATTTTTTTTAAAAAGTTAGGAACTCCTGAGAGTGAGTCATGAACCTATCAGGTACCTCTGTTTCAATTATTCTAGCATATTATATTTTCAGATGAGGAGGTGATATCTATTGGAGAATTTTTTTATCAAAAATTTTTCAGTTAAATTCTTTTTTATTGGCTAGAAATCTGTCAAATGTCCAGAATCAGAAAATATTAGCTGTTGTCTTAAGAAAAATACAATATAAAAAAGGAACAAATGCAAAATATTCAGCAATCAACAAAAACTACAACACCCTGGGGAAAAAATGTGTTTTGATATGTAGCATTAAACTTCTAATTTAAAGCATGTATGCCCATAAATTTCTAGGTTGCAAATGATTAAAACAAAATTAGCACCTGAAAGTAATACAAAATAATATTGCATGTAAACTGTAATTTAAAAATAATTTTTAAGAAAGAATAAAACTTAGGAGTACCTAGGTCCTAGAAAAACAATGACCTAAAAATAATATAATGTTGCAACCCAGCTGGCATGGCTCAATGGCTGAGTGCTGACCTATGGCATCAGGTCACAGCATATGCCAGGTTTGCGGTTTGATCCCCAGTAGAGGGCTTGTGGGAGGCAGCCGATCAATGATTCTCTCTCATCATTGATGTTTCTATCTCTCCCTCTCCCTTCCTCTCTGAAATAAAAAAAAAAAATTTTTTTAAAAGTAAAGTACATTTATGAAAAGAATTTGTCACTCATAGTAAAGCAATCTGTTAACTCCAATTATTAAACCATGAAACCTTACAGTAAAAATGAATTCAGAAATGCAAAATCATTGATGTTCAGACTAGTATGATTAGGGGTTAAACTTTTTAAAATTCAGGCATTTTGTGGTTTCCAAGGGATACAAAATGCCTCTCCGTCCATAATTCAATCAGAATAGCAATCTGATGGAGAAAACACAAACCATTTTGAATCCCTATTGGCTTCTTATATTGCTAAAAATAACTTCTCCCCTACCCAGTTTGGCTCAGTGGACAGAGCGTCGGCCCACAGACTGAAGTGTCCTGGGCTGGGTTGTGGTCAGGGGTGTGTGCCTCAGTTGTGGACTCGATCCCCCACCCTGGTGGGGCATGTGCAGGAAGCAACCAATTGATGTGTATATCTCACATCGATGTTTCTCTCTGTCTCTCACCCTCCCTCCCACCCTCTCTAAAGATCAATGGAAAAATATCCTTGGGTGAGGCTTAATTAATAAATAAATTAATTAATTAATTAATTAGAAAAATAACCTGTGCAGCCGGTGTGGCTGAGTATAAACCTACGAACCAAGAGGTCACAATTCGATTTCAAGTCAGGGCACATGCCCAGGTTATGGGCTCGACCCCCAGTAGGGGGCATGTAGGAGGCAGCCGATCAATGATTCTCTCTCACCATTGATGTTTCTATCGCTCTCTCTCCCTTCCTCTCTGAAATCAATAAAAATATATTTAAAAAATAATTTATACTTCATCATCTGAGAAAACCTGCAGAAAAGTACACAGAAAAACAAATCATAAGGCTTGAAAAAGTTTCAAAAAAGGGAGGTAAGGAGCAATAAACGAAAGCACTGCATTAAAACTAAAATTAATGACTTCATAGCAGTTTAAGGGAAGACTTACACAAACTCTAGAATCTACAGTAAAATTAAGAGCTATAACATATATTATACTAAGAGTGTACATGTGTGAACCCAGTTTACAGATGAGGGGACAGAGAAGTGGGGAATAATTAATTTGTCCAAGATCACACTATGAGTTTGGATACCTGTGCCTGCCTGCCTTGCTGGCCTATGAGTGAGGAGTTTTTTCTTTCCCATGGAAATCACCGAGCTAAATCAAGGCAGTCACCAAGGCAACATCAACATGAAAACGACGGAATTTAACTTTTTACTTTAAATTTATCATAAAAGATTTAAGTCACAAACAGATTTTTTAAATAAACAGCCATACCCATTCAACTTATAAAACAAAAATCTTCTTTGCTTATGTCCCTATATCCTCTCCATTTGGTAATAGGATCCTAAATCCAGTGTTCACCATTCTCTTGTATTTCTTTATCCTTTCAATGTTTTCTTCTCAATAATATTTTCTCAGTTGCATAACTGAAAAATTATATGGCATTATTTTTTATATTTTAAATAGTTTTAATTATACCATAGGGTATATATTTTCCCAAAACATAGTGTTTTGCTCAACATTTTTTTGGTGAGGTCACTTATGGAACTGATTTTTCTGTAGAAGGTAAAGAAGAGATCCATTTCATTTTTCCATATGACTAACCTACGTCCAAATCAATTTACTCAACCCCTTTCTTACTGATCTACAAAGCCATCTCCAACATCTACCAATACTTACAGTATATGCAGATGTGTCTGTTCCTCAGCTGTCCATTCTGTCCCAACAGTCCATGTGTCCATAGCATGCAGCATCACCACGTTGTGATGAGCTTTTAACAAAAGTCGTGCTCATTGGTAGGGCAAATAAACCTACTTTCCCTAAGGCCCTCTGCTCTCCTCATTATGCATGTGAAGATACAATGAGAAGACCTAGCCCTGGCCGGGTGGCTCTGCTAATTGGAGCGTCATCCCATACACCAAAAGGCTGTGGGTTTGACCCCCCAGAGTGAGTGCATACGGGAAGCAACCAATCGCTATTTTTCTCTCACATCAATGTTTTCTCTGCCTCTCTCCCTGCCTCTCTCTCTAAAATCAACAAAAACACACCTTTGGGGGAGAAAAAACAACAAAAACACCTATTAAAATATTGACTGGCATTATGTGACATTTTGGGTTAATTTTTGGGGGGAAAAGACAGCTTTCTGACAATGATCTTCCCACTCACTAATGTTTTCTGAATTTCACTCTCTTCAATGTCTTTCAATAAAGTTTTATATTTTTCCCAAAATATCTTACTAAATTTTTATAGACTTATTAAAAGGTGCCTTATATTATGCACAATAAATTTATTATACTTAAACTTATTGACAAATAAGTTCATAATTATTATTTATATTTGGTCTTAAACAGGAACCTTGCTAAACTCTTATTAATTCTATTAATTTACACTGTAGATTATCTGGGGTTATCTAAATAGAATGTCATCTACAAATAAGACTTCAGGTTTTTCGCTTCAAACAACTGCCCTTTCGTTTCTCTGCTTTTACCCTGCTGTCCTGGACATGGGCTGCACCACTAAAGAAAAGCATGGCAGCAGGCTCCACAGCCTTGAGCCACATTTTAAAAAAAGAATAATTCTGAAATTTCACAAAAAGTTTGATATTTCAATAGGTTGAAAAAACCACTTCTATTCCTAATTGCTAAGAATTGCTGTCAAAAACGTGTGTTGAATTTTTAATGCTTTGCCTGCATCTTCTGATAATAAGAGGATCCTTCTCCTAAGTGTGATGAGGCATCAGTGTTTATAAAACCTGGGCTCAACAGCCACGTCAAGATCTAGACTGCAGTTGAATTCTTCCAACGAGGATCTGTTTGCTTTTGCTAGTTCTATGGACACCAGCAATCCACAGCTACTTTAAAATGATTATCTATTTGGGTTTTCGCACCACAAAGGCAGCTGTAAATTCTGAAGGGAGTCCTCTACCCTCGTATGAAGGTTAAGAATGGCAAAATTCCCTCTCATCTGCTCCAGTTTAACAGTTAACTCCTTGTTTATCACTGACGATGTAGGTCTTGGGTGGGTTTTGGGTTGCTTCTTGTCCTCCATATCCTCATCACTCATCACAGCAAATGCCCCAAGCCTCCACATTCCCCAGGGTGCGGCCAGCTTTGGCCCTCACCTACTGAGGTTCCTGCTTTTGCTTTGGAGATGTGTGACTTCCTGCCTTTATTCCGATTAGTGATGTGTTCTCAACTGGCAGGATCAATCACACGAATAAATTCTGCAGACTGCTAAAAATGCAAGTTACTTATTTCTTTTAAACACTTAAATACAGCTACTTTATATTATATAAAAGAGCCTTACAAGTACTAGGGTATGCTTTCTTTCTCTCTGCTACCTCTAACTCATTATAGATGTAAATGTTCGAGGCAGAAATAGAATACATTGGGGACCAGCTACAATTATAAGAAATATTAATCATGCTCTGTTAACCATGATGGTTCTGTTCTGATTAGAGAAAGCACATTCTACACTCACTGAGAGTTGTACGCCCTGGGATATGGGAGCTAACATCGGAATACAGTTGGTCATCCTCCCAAGAACTGCCCTATCATTATGAAAAGATTTACAACCTCGTGGCACCTAGTCCTGGAGGCACCTGCTCTTCACAAGCCCCTTCCCCTATTACCTGTAATCTGGTCCCTGCCCCTCCCCCCTCAGCCCGCATGACTTGTAACCTGTGCCCACTTTCCATGCCTGTAATTCCTACTTCCGCACATAATCTTATCCTTCCCAATATAAGCAGCTGGCTGATGGGAGGGCAGAGCAGATTTCTGTGGGGGACCTGCTGCTCTCCCACACTGCCGGCAGGATTGGAATAGACGCTCAGATATGATTCAACCCTGTCTCTGCTGAATTGGCTCGAGTAGTGACAGGCAGCCTGGACTCCTGGGTGGTCTGGTTACACAATTTTGAACTATGAACTCCTATTTGGCATACAGAGCAGGCAAGAGTAGTCTAAAGCTGTTCATATGGAAAATAATACAATTAAATACAAGAATAAACTATTTTGCATACTTACAACTGTAACCCTACTTTTGCCCCACCCTTTTAAATCTGTGGGGATCCCAAGGAACCAGGTTGAGAGTGGCTTCCTCTGTAAAACTTCAATGTTTGTTCTTGTCAGGCACCCTTGGGGGCTACCAACCCAACCACTTTATTCATCAGCGTGGGGTTTCCCAGACACCACAGGGAAGGAAGACTGAAACAACTTGCATGACAAGAGAGCTTGTAACAAGTCAGGGAAGGTATTCTCTTCCTCTGCCCAGGCCAGTGATGGCAAACCTTTTGAGCTCAGCGTGTCAGCATTTTGAAAAACCCTAACTTAACTCTGGTGCCGTGTCACATATAGAAATTTTTTGATATTTGCAACCATAGTAAAACAAAGACATATTTTTGATATTTATTTTATATATTTAAATGCCATTTAGCAAAGAAAAATCAACCAAAAAAATGAGTTTGCATGTCACCTCTGACACGCGTGTCATAGGTTTGCCATCACTGGCCTAGGACAAGGTCAAGAGAGGATGAAGG
>NW_005871584.1:244815-306638 GCF_000147115.1 Myotis lucifugus | reverse complement strand
ACAACAAAACCCCCCCCTGTTAAGAGGGCCGATGGCCCCCCACTTTCTTCAAGGGATCCTAAGCCCTAAGCCAAAGTGTGTTTATGCAAATCAAGAATCTCCCCGGGGGAGGTCATGGGCTAATTGACGGCCCCCCTCACGAACCTCATTTAGTAACTGAGCCCGCAGCGCATCCTTAAAATCCTTCTTGGGGGCAGAGTTTAAAGGGCCTCTACTATGCTGTACTCAGATATTTATTTCTTTTATAGACATTGTTTTTTCATTTTATTAAGTTGGTGCTATTACTGTTAAGTGCCTGTGTACATTTTAGAGTCTATATAAAACAGTCTGTGGTCTTTAGGAATACAAAGCCCACTCAATAAATGCAACAAATAGTAAAAATAGTCTTCAGTTCTGTATTGACTTGTTAATGACATATTCACATTCATTCATTCGTATTGTATTGTATTATGACAAACAGAAGTAGATATGAAAGAAAGTCACAGTAAGTAAGAGAAATAGAAATAAGAGATATTAGACACCTGTACAACAAAAAATATTCTGCAGGGAGGGACAAGCACATCGACAAACACATCTACCCAGAGAAAAGCAGACCCAGAGGAAAACAAAGAATTGTAAGAGGAGTGCAGTCTTTGGCTTTCATGGAGTAAAGAGAGAACGTCCGTGTCTGTGGCTTTCTAATAGCGCCGCTGACGAGTTTTCCAATCACACTGCCATTCTTCTACAAAAGCCCTCAAATCAGGAAACGGAACCTGCGCACCTGGTTTAATTTGCAGGCGTGGTTTTCCCATATCCCATTTAGCTTAAGGTAATTTTAAATTTCCACTTAGCTTCATACAGTAGGGTGTTTTGGTTTTTGTCCCCCATATGTTTCAAGTCTGAGCCAACTCTCAATTTAAAGCAGTGGTTCTCAACCTTCTGGCCCTTTAAATACAGTTCCTCATGTTGTAACCCAACCATAAAATTATTTTCGTTGCTATTTCATAACTGTAATGTTGCTACTGTTATGAATCGTAATGTAAATATCTGCTATGCAGAATGGTCTTAGGCGACCCCTGTGAAAGGGTCATTGGACCGCCAAAGGGCTCACGACCCACAGGTTGAGAACCGCTGGTTTAGAGGGTATAAAAATTAAAAGGTTCCTAGGTAAATCTCAACTGTCATCATATTGGGACATTTTGCATACAGATCTATTTTACGACTCATTGCTCAGGGGCACAATTAAACCAACCTCTACTCACAGGTAGCATTTTTGACAGAATCAAAATTTGGGAAATTGATCAGTTGTAAATTTTGCTACCTACAAATACTCTCCCAAAAAGAGTAACTTTCCTTACATATTTTATTTTTTTATTTTTTATTTTTTAAATATATTTTATTGATTTTTTACAGAGAGGAAGGGAGAGAGATAGAGAGTTAGAAACATCGATGAGAGAGAAACATCGATCAGCTGCCTCCTGCACATCTCCCACTGGGGATGTGCCCACAACCCAGGTACATGCCCTTGACCGGAATCGAACCTGGGACCTTTCAGTCCGCAGGCCGACGCTCTATCCATTGAGCCAAACCGGTTTCGGCTCCTTACATATTTTAAAGATAAACACTCGTAACACTCTTTTACTTCTATATGCAGACATACATATTTTTGCATTGTGGAAAAAAAAAAAAAGTGCCGGGAGCCGGTCCATCCTTGCTGCTTGACACAGTCACTGCAGAGAAGAAATGTCTGCACAGCATATGTTTCAAGGGACCTGGCATATATAGCATACTGTTCTTAATATGTTTGCTCCCCTTAGCACTATGTGTTTTAACCAAGGTCACCTCTCCGAGAAAGGTTGTTTCCCCAGGTGGGGATTTTCCCCTGAGGTTAGGGAGGGGATACAACCCCTTAAATAAGTGCCAGGCGGGTAATCACTTTAACTACAAACAATCACGCTTAAGCTACATAATCTTTACTCCCTGGAATGTAGATAAGAAACACCCTAACCTTTGCAATAGATATTGACAGGATTAAAATCAACTGGTATAAATACAGATGTAACAAGACAATAATCATCAGATCCTCATCAGATCCTAAACAGAACCTAGAGATAGGACTTGGCTGGAGATCCTATACAGAACCTAGAAACAGAACCTAGCTGAAGAACCTAGACACAGAACCCAGAGTCAGAACCCAGAGTCAGAACCTAGACACAGAACCTAGAAACAGAACCTAGCGAGAGAACTTGGCTGAAGAACCTAGAGTCAGAACCTAGAGAGAGAACCTAGGGAGAGAACCTGGCGAGAGACAGAACCTAGAGACAGAACCTGGCGAGAGACAGAACCTAGAGACAGAACCTAGTGAGAGAACATGGCAAAAGATCCTGGACAGAACCTGACCAGAACTTGGCTGGAGATCCTGGCTAGAGATGAGAACCTGGCTGGAGAACCTGGCAACAGAACCTGGAGAACCTGGTAACAGAACCTGGCTGAGGAACCCAACTATGATGATCACCTGAATGCTGCCTCCATGTCATTCCTTCTTCGCCTACTCCGTCCACACCTATGGGGAACCCCTGGACCTGCTGGGGTTGGTCCCCAGCAAAAAAGCCAACCACTTACACTTCAGAATTCTTGGGTATAAGTACAATAATACCAAATGGTTTAGTTCTCAGTAAAACTAAGACCTAGGTTCCTCTCTCGGAAAAGCAGACAAGGCTCCATAGTTTCTACTGTGTAACCTCGAAGCCGCCAATAGTTATGCCGGCCTCTGACTATACTTAATAACATGTGATCGTCTATTCTCTGAAACTAACCGTAAGTTATTAGTACCCACACAGGTCACTCAAACATGGTAAAGCTTCACTTGAAATTACTTATTTCAGGGAAAAATATGAATAAACAAATTTTCTAAACATAGTAGCTAAAAAAAATTAGAGTGTATTTATTTGCCATACAAGTTCAACATCTAGTCATAAACTTTCTCCTGAGCAGTATAATAGACTACATAAATGCTTCCTTTCCCAAATTCCCAAAATTACTGAACACAACACACTGAAGGCTATCCTGGAAGTAAACTTTTGTCCAATAGTTGAGCTTTTGGTTCATCACAAAAAACATTTTTCTAATTAGTCATAACTGTTAGAAAGACTACTCAATGTGTATAATAAATAACCTCCAAAGAATATATATTTTTCTCAATTACTATAATAATGAAGTTGCCAAAATTTAAATGTATTGTCTGAATTTTAAATTTAGATCATCCAAGCACTGATTCAAAATCATCTTTGTCTCCTAATAATGATAGTACCTATTTCTTCTTATCTCAGGAGCTAGATGGTAAAAATTAACAGATTTTTTATTTTTTTAAAATATATTTTATTGATTTTTTACAGAGAGGAAGGAAGAGGGATAGAGAGGTAGAAACATCAATGATAGAGAAACATTGGTCAGCTGCCTCCTGCACACCTCCTACTGGGGATGTGCCTGCAACCAAGGTACATGCCCTTGACCGGAATCGAACCTGGGACCTTTCAGTCCGCAGGCCGACGCTCTATCCCCTGAGCCGAACCGGTTAGGGCTTAACAGATTTTTTTACATAAATTTTTTAAAAGGCCCATAATGATTCCAAAATTTCAGACATGGAAACTTATGACAAGACACTTTGTAATATTTACTGCTGCCTTTTTCTCATAACTGTCTGTGGCTTTTTTAAGCATCACTGCCCAGTCATGTTGCTGCAACAGAGGAATGACACTGAGCTACAGGCCTCCCAGGGCCCCCCTGCCCCTCCCCTCCTCACCCAGGCTCAAGGCTCTGCTGTCGGCTCTGTAGCAGCCACACAGCCCTGGGAAAGCCCTGGGACACGGAGACCAAGGCTCGGGGGCTCCACTCGAGGAGCCCTCTCTGTCTGATTCTGAACTCGGTACAATTCAGGGCCCACATGTTCTCCCTCCCCCACTGGAATGAGGACCAGAAAGAAACTTCTTGTCAGTCAGCACAGTCATCAACAGGCAAATTTCTGAACTTGCTCTGACTAGTAAAAAGAAAACTGATTAAAAAGGAAAAAAAGCCCTAACCGGTTTGGCTCAGTGGATAGAGTGTCAACCTGTGGACTGAAGGATCCCAGGTTTAATTCCGGTCAAGGGCATATACCTTGGTTGCGGGCACATCCCCAGGAGGGAGTGTGAAGGAGGCAGCTGATCGATGTTTCTAACTCTCTATCTCTCTTCCTTCCTCTCTTGTAAAAAATCAATAAAATATATATTTTTTTAAAAAGGAAAAAAAATCCCAGTGTTGGCTAAAATAACAGACTTATTTCAACTGTGTTATACAGGCATATCAATCAAGGTATTCTGGGGAAAAAATATAATTCCCCTCACAGTGTCTTTCACTTTCCATTTCATCAGCATTACTGTGTTCCACCCTCCACACTGTCCTTCCACCTCGGCTGAGAAACTATTAAAGATGGTTTCTATGGGAAAGGAAAATAAATAATTACTCCTATCAGCTAAAACCGGAAAATTACACCCAGCGTCAGGCTCCTATCACAAATGAGGCTCTCGTTATGACATAGGTGTTTTTCCATTTTTCATTTTTGGTAACTTTTCATTTCACAAACTTCTCCAACCCCACAAATCACCAGTGGGGGGGCTTGTTGAAAATTCATATTCACCTGCTGCTTTGAACTTTATCAGAATATTCAGGGGAAGGACAGGACCTCTGTTCTTTTAGGTAATTTTTATGAGAAGTTTGAAGAACATTGATCTTGGGACTATGTTTATCTTAGGAAGTAGTATATGGATTAAAAGTACTGTGAACTGCCTGGCTCACGTGGCTCAGTGGTTGAGCATCATCCTATGAGCCAGGAGGTAACAAGGGTTCGATTCCCGGCCGGGGCACATGCCTGAGTTGCGGGCTCGATCCCATATGGGCATAGAGGAGGCAGCAAATCAGTGACTCTCTCTCATCATAGATGTTTCTATCTCTCCCTCCCTTCATAAATAAAGTACCGTGAACTACACATATCAACAAAAATCCAGTTTGCTCTGCAGGTTAGCCTTTTAGAGTCCTAAATAATGTATGAAAGTAAACGAGCACCCCTAATTATTAAACCATTATCCTGAGGGTTGGTGTGTCTAAGCCACTATCTTAAGCAGACGAGGTCATTCTAAATTCCAACTGTGTGAAACAGTATCATGCGTTCTCTCTAGAGACTGTAAAAGGATGATCTTGTCTAGCATGTGCTAGTCAAAGACCACACACACTCGACGGCCATGTCTAACATCCAAAGGCCAATGCGAAATCAGGGAGGCCTTCTAGAGAACAGCACAGAACCAAACCAAGTGGATCTGGACACTCTGGCCACCGTGCTATGTCCTTGTGTGGAGCAGAGGACGCAGCACGCAGAGGCACTTACTACATGCCTGGGGAGTGAATGAATGAAAACATATGAATGACTGGGGTACGCTCAGTGTTACAAATAAAAATGGCATGGTGTCACATCACTGGGGGATAGAAATGCATTTTTAACAATTTCTATAAATTACCTGGTAGAAAACCTTTACCCGTCTTTAACCTGAATAATTGACACAAATTCATTTTCAAAACAGGAAAGCAAATCCTGAAGGCCCACAAAAGCACAAAAGTAAAGAGAAGGACACAAAAGGAAACAAAAGGTGAGGAAATGCTTGAGGAGTCACAAGCTCTGAGACGGCAGCTGGGGCCAGCGACACACAATGTCACCGACTCCTCCCCAGTGTGCACTCAGAGCTGAAACCACGAACAGCATACTCAAGTGCTCATTCACGAGAACCACCGAACAAGAAGGGAGAACTCAGGTAGAGGTGAGGCAGAAACCAGTGGAGACAATGAGGAGGGCAGGGGGCAGCGTGCAGTCGCATGCAGGGACCTCAGTGAGACGGGGGTGGGAGGAGACATTCGTGAGCACAGGGCCGTGGAAGGGAGACACACCTCCGTCACAGACACAAACGGCTTACCCTCCGCTTTAGTGGCAGTACCATCTTTAAGCAAATTAAAAAACAGGGGAGGGGTAACAGGGAACAGTTAGTAACATTTAAAAACTTAAAAAGCAGAATGTTATTAGCTACTAAAAAAGCAAAAGTACAATTTAAAATTAAAATAAAAAGGAAACAAGTTCAACAGCGAAGCAGAGTCTGAAGCAAGTAAAGTGGCTTATCTTGAAATCAGTTTAGTTAGAATCATGTGCTTTTTGCCTTTGGAAAGCACAAAAAAGGGCACCCAGGGCAGGCCTCAGTGATAGTGATTGCTGATTTTCTTTCAGCCAAACCTTACGTTCTTAAGAGTTCCTTTTTCAAGGAACAAGGTACCAGCAGAAGAGGTTGGGGGAGGACATGGGGCTAAAAACTAAACTACTAAAGAGTCAACTAAGGGCAGAGGCAAGGAAGCTCGGAGAAGCTAGCTCTAGCAGTGCCTACCCAGCTACTCGCCAGCAGCCAAGCTGCACATGGTACCTGAATCAAGGCCTACGGACTCCACATCGTCCCTCATGCGTCTGGACTCTAGAAGTTTGGAAAAGGACCATCAGCTGTAATGCTACACCTCTGCACAGGTGTAACTGTCAGCCTAAGAGTAACGGTAACAACTCCTCAGAAGGGTAGGTTGCATTTCAGGGTGGCTGTGTTTGCTGTCGTTTTGAACATAAGGAAAGTTAGAGAGGGTCAGGAAAAGGGGAGAGACTGAGAAGACTCCAGTCTCAGCATTGGAAGAGGGAACACTGGGCTGAAAAGTTATCAGTGCTTCCCAAGGTCAGTCCTGCATCATCAGCCAAAAGGCCAGGGTGCTTCTCCTAGCAGCGAGGGAAGTCTATGTTACAATAGGGTCCATGTTACAGCATCCAATGTGAACAGGAAACAGAGGCTCCTGAGGACTCTAAATGGTTTTTACTCAAGTTTTCTAGCAATGAAACAAATGTACTGGAAACACTGGTAAGCACTTCAAACACTGAATTGAACTGAACATAATGACTTCACTTCACCGCAGGAGAGGGAGAGGGAGTTCTGACTTCTCTCTTGCTGTGACTGCTTGTCAACAGACTATCACAGAGACTCCTACGTAGGCCTCATGGCAGGAAAGGAGCGCTCCGGGTGGGTTTCTTCCCAACCTAAACGTATTATCCATCCATGTATCTATCCGCCCAGGTATAAGGCATTTCCGTCAAGAACACGAGACTGGTTTAACAAACATTCCAGAGCGCATCTACCTTTCAAACTAATAATGTTCCTATCATAACTGCAGTTTCTTTCTCTTCTGTATGACTTTCTGTCACATATCTGAGCTGGGTGGCTATGACTGTAGCTAATTTAAGGCCCAGGAAGACGCGGGCTCCATGGCTGCTCCAGGTTACCAATGAGTGGCAGGCCCGGGATCTCCGCTTGGTGTTCTCTCACTATGCTTCCATGTACACAACATTTTTAGGACATTAACTTTAGGACTGATTTTGGAATTAATATGCAAACCACATAATTCAGTCTCCATGTTTCAAAAAGTTTAAATTGTATTAATTTCCAAAGAATCCAAAATCAAACTGATCAGCTAAGCCCCCAGATTTTGGCTCTGGACGACTTCACTTGCACAAAAATAAAATTAAAGAAGCCGCCAGCCAATGGAGAGCAGGCGCTGTGTCCGCTGAGACACTGCCCCTCCGTCAGACACTCACTCTCTGGAGAATTATTATTTTTTTACTCTTTTGGGCTGTCATTAGAGTAAGTGCACGCTCCTCCCACAGTGACAGGGGAGACAACACTCTTCTGCACAGCATGGTGACGCTGGCTAACAAGTCCACCCCACGCCTCAAAGGACCCCTCCCGCCATCACCCTCCCACCGTCACCCCTCCCCCCACCCCCTCCCCCACCCCACCCCCAGCCTTCCCCACTCCCAGTCCAATTACATTTTCAAATTAGAAAATATCTAAGTACAGTGACTCTCTTTGGTGAATTCCTCACTAGACCCTGCCTGCTCTGCTCCCACCAAAGTCAGGAGGGGAGGAAACCCAGCTTTGGTGATACGGAAGGGAGCGCATGGGCGCCACCCTGAGGAAGGGGAGCTGAAGGCAGGCCGTGCTCAGTGCCACACACCACGTGAGCACCAGTTACCTGCTGGTCACTAACAAGCAGGATGCGCCAGAGAAAGGGGACGCTCGACGGAAGGGAGCTGCTAACCTGCAATGGGCCAGTCACTCATCTCACACATCAGCCCTGCGACAGTGGCAAGCTCCTCAGGGACTGCTCTTGGAATTAGCTAAGTGAGCCAGAGCAGAGGTAAGTGTCACCTCAAGGAGCAGACGGGGAAGGTGGCGGAGAGCTGGTTACCTAAGGATGCGTATGAGCCCGGAGGCAAGGCCGCTGCAGAGCTGAAGGGCGCGGAGCCTGAAGCCGAGGCTTTGGACTTGGCACTGGCCGCTGCATTCACATCGATGTCACTCCGGGATCGCTGGAGGGACCCAGTCGTTGACCCAGATTTGGTGCTGACGGTAGAAGCTGTGGTGGTAACGAAAGAAACATTAGCAAGAACCACACTAGACTTGTACACTTTTTTTTAAATTGTGATTTTTGCTTTTCTTTACAGCAAAACTCTCAAGTTTTTAAACAAAAAGCGCTGGACGCAAGCACTGGCCCACCTCTTTTCTCCCTGGTCCTCTGGAGGACAGTTCCGTCCCAGCTGCGGAAAAGAGAAAGGGACTGCAACTCCCGCCTTATTCCCTCTGTCCTTTTTGAATCCCGGCTTACAATAAAGCCCACAGAGATGGACCCCTTTCTGTATGTTGAGAAGTGAACCAAAAAATGGGCCTTCCTGCCATTCCTTCACCATGTGCAAAAGTGTCTCATACTACCGGCCCCTCCCTTGGAGGAACACCTCCCACTCCCGCCGCCCTAAGCCCCCGTGGTCTTTGCTCCTTGACCCAGTGACCAGAGTGGAGGACCCCCCCTGCGTGTGGCAGGATCCACATGCTGGGGGGACATGTGTGAGGAACGGTCAGAGCTTAATTTCTGCCTGAAGAAGCCGTCCTCACAGCTCATGGCCCTGGAGAAGGGGAGCTCTGCTGGGGAGTGCACAATGCAAACCAGCTGAGGCCGAGGCTGGGGCTGGGGCTGGGGTTGGGGCTGAGGCAGGGGCTGATGCAAGGGATAGGGGATGGGGCTGGGGCTGGGGCTGGGGCCGGGACAAGGGCTGGTGCAGGGGATAGGGGATGGGGCTGGGGCCGAGGCAGGGTCTGGGGCTTGGGCCGAGGGAGGGGCTGGGGCTGGGGCAGGGGCTGGTGCAGGGGATAGGGGCTGGGGCAGGGGCTGGGGCCGAGGCAGGGGCAGGCGCAGGGGCAGGGGCTGGGGCTGAGGCAGGGGTAGGGGCTGGGGCAGGGGCAGAGGCAGGGGCTGGGGCGGCTTCCATGCGGCCCTAACCAAGGTGAGTCACAGCCTCCGCAATGCCCGGCCCATCAGCTTACCTCTAGAGGCGCTACTTCCAGTGGAACTTCTTTTGGCAGAGAGCGGCCGACTGGAAATAAAGTAGACACCTGCTTATTTTCAAATATGCACTTGACCTGCATTAATACAAGTACAATCAATAACTGGAAATTATGATAATGAAGAATGATTTCGGAGTCTTCAGAATTTCTCAGGCAAGTTGGCCCACAATCTTACAAACTCCCCGTTTGAGAAAGCTTTACCATTCCAATGTGGACTATCTTGCGAACACACAGAGAGCAGTCCCACCTAGAGACAGACGCTGAAACACAGAGTAAAGGTGACGTGACATTCAGCCTCAGGTTCAGAACGCCCTCCCTTTACAAGCCTGTCCTGCAGTTATAACTGCTGGCTCTCAGAAGACACTAACTCTACTACTGAACCATCACATCAGTGTAACTAAAATCGACTTATGGCGAGGACCAAGGCCACCTATTTCTTACCATTCCCGTGGCGTCTTACCTCGTACCAGAACCACCTGAAGGGGGACTTATAACAGGCTTGTACATGTAAAAACACAGCTAGAATTTGTGTTTTCATGCAGCAGATTTTAAACATAAAATCTCACACGAATGAATCCTTACTTCAGACTCTCTTGAGAGCTAGAAGACGAGCGATCGGACTGCGGCAAAGACACGATGCTGTCCGAGTTCTTCAAGTGGGACTGCAGGGCCTTCTGGTAGGAGGACTCCAGCGTGTGGTACAAGTGCTCTGCTTCTCTGCTGAAGTGACTGTGGAACCCCCAGTAGCACCTCGGGAAAACACAGCTTCCCGTTACCTAACGTGAGGGCGCGGCAGGAGCTTCGCTGAGCTCTGCATCGTGCCCGACAGGACACGTCCCGGGACCAGCCGCCTGTTTCCCTGCTCCGGGAGCCTGGGTGCGGAAGACACCATGAACAAAGGAGGCTGACCGCACAACGTGCTGGCGTGTTGACACTGGGCAGGAACTTCTCTGAATCTCAGTCTCATTACAAAATGGAAATTAAAGAGGCTCCCTTGCAAGAACACTGGGGAGCCTTAAGGGAGAGGGAGCTGAAACATGGAGAACTACACCTAAAACCCGAGGGAGTCACAAATGGCAGTTTTTGTTGTTTTGTCAATCCTCACGGGAGGATTTTTTTTTTTCATTGATTTTCGGAGCGTGGAAGGGAGAGAGAGAAAGAGAGGTAGAGAGATAGAGATAGAGATAGAGATAGAGATAGAGATAGAGATAAAGATAGAGATAGATAGAGATAGAGAGAGATAGAGATATAGAGAAAGAAAGAGAAGAAGAAAAAAAACATGGATGTGAGACACATTTTTGACTGGTTGCCTCGCGCAAGCACACAGACTGGGGGGAGGGATCGAACCTGCGACCCAGGTAGTACATGCCCTTGACCAGGAATTGAACCTGAAAACATTTGATGCACAGGCTGGTGCTCTAACCATTTAGAGACACTGCCAGGACTAATGGTAGTTTTTATCAATGTAATTTGACACTCATTGATTTGAAGTATTTAAAAATTGCCCTAGATAATGTGTACAAAAAAAAAAAGGAAAGATGTTCAGAACTACTTAAAATGATAACTAAAGAACTACAATGAATTGGGGAAGGGGAAGAATACAAGGATAAAAACAGCATAAGTAGTTCATTAACAAATACCTTCCTAATAGTTTTTACCAGCTATTAATTATTTCAGTTACTTTGGTAGGAACCACCCAAGATGAGCTTGTGATGAGCACTTCACTGTCATAGTTAGGTCCTCCAAAAAACTCAGAAACCAGAGAAATAGAATTTATCTGAGAGAACAAAGAGCAGGAAGTAAGTGATCAGGACGTATTAATGCAGCTAAGCAAAATAACCATACTCCATGCTTGTAAGAAAGAATAGGGTTGTTGCTATTTTTTTAAATATATTTTTATTGATTTCAGAAAGGAAGGGAGAGGGAGAGAGAAACATCAATGATGAGAGAGCATCATCGATTGGCTGCCTGCTGCACGCCCCCACTGGGGATCGAGCCTGCAACCTGGGCATGTGCCCTTGCCTGGAATCGAACCCGGGACCCTTCAGTCTGCAGGCCAACCCTCTATCTACTGAGCCAAACCAGTTAGGGCAAGAATAGGTTTTAACCTGTGTCAAGGAGAAGAGCTGATCAACCACAAAAGCACAGAAAAAACCGCCACAGGCAAAGCTGGCAGTGCTCATCTATGCGCTCCTGTGCCTGAGAAAGACTTAGCACGAAACTTCTGGTGTTCACGGTCACAGTGCAAAATTACTCCTGGGGAGTACTGACCGTCTGGGGCCATAGCCTTGTGAACGGAGCGGAACTGCCTCAAACGTGATGGCAGCAGCAAGTCATCACTGGGACAACGCTGAGCCTCCGCTCACCCCCTCCCCTAACTGTGACGCACACCCCCAACCACCACCTGATGCTCACTGTGACTGACCGCGGGGAAAGAAGTCACTGTGGACTCTGGCCGCGGGGAAAGAAGTCACTGTGGACTCTGGCCGCGGGGAAAGAAGTCGCTGTGGACTCTGGCCGCGGGGAAAGAAGTCGCTGTGGACTCTGGCCGCGGGGAAAGAAGTCGCTGTGGACTCTGGCCGCGGGGAAAGAAGTCGCTGTGGACTCTGGCCTGGCTTTAGCAGGGCTCACTGAAGGAGTCAGAGAATACCCGAGCCTATGAAAAGGTGGTGTACAAATACACACTTACTTTCTGGCTTCTATCCTGGCTTCAGAGTCGGCATCATGTATTCCCTTCTTTATCGTTTCGGCTAATACTGATATGTGCCTAGACATTTAGAAAAGAGAGCAGCAACAATTAATAACGTATGTGCTGTGCAGATGGAAACAAGTGTGAGACGTACTTCAGTCACAACGCAGCTTCCGCATCAGAGTGTCCTGGGGGCCCGGGGTCTGTCCCAGTGCCCCACCCCCACCCAAGCACCCTGATAACTGTACACTCTGGTGTGATTTTTTTTTTCTTAAGTTAAAGCTGATTTTTTTCAGGCCATACTTATTTTGCTCAATCTTTTATGAACCAAAACAACAAAATCCCATTTTTCCATAGTTAGAACTAGTTTCTATGGAAATTTGTAATAAGACAATTATAATCTTAATACTAAAGAAGCTATCTGCATCACATTTCTGTATTTAAAGAGAATGTTTTTTCAAGTTCCACTATGTATCATGAACAATTTTATAAAATTATGTAAGCATTTTATAGATAGGTATTCTCTTTAGTTATGTTCTACTCTAGGTGAGAAGAAATCATCAAACTGTCTCAGTGACATTTAACAAAGTTTTTAAAAAAGGGAAATGCTGGAATGAATAGTTTCACAGAACAAAGAGCAGTTACCAATTTTACCAGCCCATTCACAGTCTTTCCCTCACTCCTTCATTTATTCAATATTTAGTGACAAACACAGAGCTGGAAGGTGAATGAATACATGAGGCTACATCTGAGTTCTTCGTGCTTTTCTATTCTCTTCACTTGTCCCCACATTAAATCCTCATTCCACTTTCCTCTAAATTCCAAAGCTGCCACCAAATAAAGAGGATATACTAGTACTACTATGAGATTAAAAACCAAGAAAGTATTGAAAAAAAATGTCAGACTATCTTCTAGATGCAAAGTATGTCCAGGTGAAAATGTGCCCCAGGGACCTCAGCTTCGTTTCATCTCTGACCACTGCAGCATGGATGGGCCTCCCAGGAGCACTCAACTTATTAAAATGCCACTCTAATAAGTTTAATATGCTATGAAAGTCTTCACAAATTATACGATATGTCATTAAAAATGAGTGGCACAAAAATCAGCATTTATTTCTCCAAATTTAACTCAGAAATAACAAAAAATGACTCAAAATTCTGAGGCAGGCTTCTATTCTTCAGGAATTGTCATAATCCCAGTTTTCGTTATGATGATGTGAAACTTACCAAACACCAATCTGAATAAAGAGAAAATTGCTGACTTTCTGATCTACCCAGGCTGCTCGGAACACCTTAGCCAGGAGGCCAGCTGCAGGACCAGTCAGCGAAGGGGCAGCCGGGCCGTGTGGCTGTCACAGTGCACATCTGCCCACACCTCTAGACACACTAATCCTTCAGTCAGTGAAGTTCACTCCAGGCTATTATGTGCCTCAGAGCAGTAGAAATAACAGATGTAGTCATGAGAACAAATGCTTAGATTCCTTCATTGCTGATAGAAAGTGGACCACTCACTGAGTCATTAAATCTCAAGATTCAATTCAGAGAAAAAAACAGCAAATCGAATGCTCACCGTTCCAGTGAATGTGTTTGCCATTCTTGTAAAAGTAAATCTAAAAATTCAAAACAGCGTCTGAAAATTGTAAAGAAAAAATATGTAACTTAGTGATTTGTATGTTAGTGAAAATAAGAGCTTTTTTCTTAAATGACCCAACACTACTTTTTATAATTGATAAGTGACTTCTAATTTTTATGATTTAAAAAATGGAACATAAAGATGGGATCAGAATTAACAAAGTCAAAGAAAATTTTAAAAATGAAGCATCTATGGTGGTCAAAAGAAAAACCAGAGCTAGCTATAGGGACAGGATGCAAACGTTCCCCCCAGCAACATCACCCACAGGGTGCATTGTTCTCAAGTGTTTTATTCTACCTCAAACAATACGTGGATACAGACGCAAACATGCACAGAAGAGCAACGTATATTACAGAATCAGGCAACTGGTCTTTGCATTAATTTCACAGAATGCCTTGCACACAAAAAAGTAAAAAACACCCTGAAAAACAAAAAGTGTTTGACAAATTTTCCTGTTAAGAAGGTTCTAGGTAGTGCTTAAAATCCTTTTTTTTCTAGCTACTCAGCCATTTTCCTCTCCTCAATCTTTCAATAGCCTTTCTCTTTCAGCCTTTTCACTTCTGTGATATTTCTTAGTCTGATTTGTGCACTGAAACATTCCTGTCTCCTCTCCTTTGGATGACATCACCACTTTGGGTGAAGGCCAGGGTAGCCATCTCTGTGGGAAGAAATCTTAATGGTTTTAGGAACCCATTCAAGGAAACAGGTCAGAAGGTGATCTTTCTCGAATGACCCGACTTTCCTTCCCATGATCTTCCTAATTCAAAACCTCATAATCCATACAATTAGCCACTCAGTAAATCTTTAACAAGCCCTTACCCTCTGCTAGATGCTAGAGATACGATGGTAACTAAGACACAATCCAGGGAGCTCGACAGACAAAAAGGGTTACCGTGTGTCTAGAGCACCAGGGGCTCTAAAGCACACAGGAGAGATATTCACCCCAATCCTAGGGGTGGTAACATGGGGAGTTTGGGGGTTTGCAAAGCAAACTTTCTCCAAGGAAACACACTGGATTTATCTCTTAATGCAAACAGCCATCTTTAGTACTAATTCTTGTCTTAAGTATTAATTAAAAATACACCTGTAATTAGGTTTTGTTTTCAACTTTTTAGACTTACAGCAAACACAGAAGTCTATCCATGTTGGCATTATTTAACCACATCACCAATTAAACACATCAGGTTAGAACTTGTCTCTTCTTCACCTACTCATCATTCAAGCAGGCAGCTCAAGTTTCCACTTTCTATGAAGCTTCTTGAGCATGTTATCTGCTGGTTTTGATCACTGCTCTCCCTGAATGCTGTAACTCACTCTTACACTGCTTTGTGTTACTGGTTTTAATATCTCTAACTAATGATAAACTTCTGAAGGCAGGGAAGTGGTGCAATGCATTTCTTAGCAATTCTAGAGAGCGAAGGTAGGTACAGGTTACACTGCCCCCTCGGGCCCTCTATACCTTTCTACAGGCAGAGCGACAGCCAGGTGGTCCCCATTCCTTCAGCACTAAGACACATGATTCTGACGGTACTCGCTCTGACTGAATACAGAACAGCAATCTGGGAGTGGCTCAGAAATCGATGGGGGGCGGGGGGGGGGAATTCCTACTGTCAAAGGCTTGTAGTTTGCTACTCACATTTCACAGCAGAGGCCAGAACTGCTAACTGCTCCGGAATGAGTTGTGCTAACCCAACATGCATACACTGAGGCCCTAATCCCCGGTACATGGTATTTGGAGATGGAGCCTTCGGGAGGTAGTGCAGTGAGGCTCTCGGGATGGATTGGTATCCTTCTAAGAAGAAACACCAGGTAGCTTGCTCTCTTTCCCTCTGTCATGTGAAGACACAGAGAGAAGGCTGCCATCTGCAAGCTACCCTCCTTGGAACCACCCATCAGGCACCCTGCCCGCAGCCCGCCGGCTCCAGAACTGAGTACATCTCTGCGGTCAGTCACCCAGTGCACGGTCTTTTAGGGCAGCCCACGCCGGCTACTGCACCAAACACCCTGCAATGTCCACCACAAAGATGGGTGTCAGCTCACTGCAGCAACTCTGCCTTACACAAAGGAAAACACCTCTGCACTTCTCTAGGAAACCTACAACAACAGTAAGACAATAGCAGCAGCAGCAGCAAATTCTAACACGGGTTACCATCCATTAAGCTTTTACTAAGTGCCGAACCCTTTCACCTACGTGACTGTGGCCCCGCAGAACAACTCTGCACAGGGTCCTCTCATTCCTAACAGGCCAAATAGTCAGTACGTGGGACAAGGCAATGCTCCTCCCCAAGCCTGCCTCCTCGGGACCCACTGGCAGCCCCGTCCCTGCTGCCTCGCACGCTGAGCTCTAGGAGAGGCGAAGCCGCTCTGCGCTGATCCCAGGGAGAGCTGAGTGGGTCCAGGGCAGGCTGCTTCCTCAGCTCTATGCAATTTGGCCTTGCAGCTCAAAATTAAGCTTTTTCAGTGGGAGGAGCACATTTCTTTCTTGATTCATACAGTTGGATGATTGCCCTTTCCTTCTGCATGGCTGCCATGTGCCCGTAAGATGGATATGGGGCCACCTCATGCTTAAAAGGATCCCCTATCCATGGAGACCTGGCAGGACCAACATGACACCCCAGGGAAGGCGGGAACAGCAGGCAGCTAACGTGACTGGGTGGAAGCCTGTGGGGGGAGGGCTCTTTCACTGGCTAGAACAGGGGTGGGCAAACTTTTTGACTCGAGGGCCACAATGGGTTCTTAAACTGGACCGGAGGGCCGGAACAAAAGCATGGATGGAGTGTTTGTGTGAACTAATATAAATTCAAAGTAAACATCATTACATAAAAGGGTACGGTCTTTTTTTTTTTAGTTTTATTCATTTCAAACGGGCCGAATCCGGCCCGCAGGCCGTAGTTTGCCCACGGCTGGGCTAGAATCAAGACACCGCCCTGCAGGATGGAGCCAGGAGGCTGCTGCCTGTTATGTACACTATAAAGCTCCTGACACAGTCCCTGGAGAGGCTTCACAAAACCTGCACAAACCACCCTGTGTATTTACGTTTGCCTGGTAAGAGTGCCTGCAGATCTGAATAGACTCTCAAAGACCCTGTGACTCAAGAGTCAAGAATCACAAATCCCAGCGAGAGAGCCTGTATTCCTCACATGTGATCTGGGCTCACCAGGACCCAAGACAAAACGGGGTTAGGAACAAAGACCTAGCCACGCAGGTCTGTATCTTCTGCATGTATCTCCCATAACTGTGCAGAAGCAGGTGATTGGTCAGAATCCAGAATCCCAGAAATCACTATCAGAAGATGCAAACACACACACCTCCTCCTACCTATTACTATTAAACAACTTCCATTCATTTTTTTCTTGCACATACACAGTTACTGTCTTCCTTCAAAGGGGACACCAATGACATAGGTAGAGAGAGTATCTCAGTTAAGCAGATGGGGATGCTCCAATAATTACAAGCAATGATGAGTCCATGATCAACACCTCAGTATCAGAAAAGATGTACACAGGATCCTTTCCCCTCCTCCCACCCAAACCCCAATTAACTCACATAAGAACACACACACACACACACACACACTCATTCATTCATTCATTCATTCATTCATTCTCTCTCTTGAATGATGCACGCACAAATAATCAAGGTTGTCCAAATTTACTTTCCCGGCTATTTAGATCATAATTCTTAATATAAAGTTATTTATTGCAGCAATCTTAAATACTATTAAACATTTCAAACAAACTTTTTCCTACTGAAATTCGTTTTGGTTTTTAAACAATGCAAAAATAATAAGAAACTGTTTAAAATTTTACCTTCTAACTGCAACAGACTTGGAGGTACAGTTGCTTGTTATCACAGGTATTAGCCTAGGGATGTGTGTGTGCTGTGCAGAAGAACAAAAAAACGAACACTTGAAAATATAAAAACAAAACTAGGACAACCACTTCCTTACTAACCTACCTAAAGTACATATGTATTCAGATTACAATTTCACTGATTTAAAAAGGACAAAAGAGTATCACTGAGATTGCCAAAGGCCATAACAACATTTACAGAGCTAAAACCGACATGAGATGTAAATAAGTCTAAAATTAAAACAACTAGTTGGAATAAAATCTAAATTGTCTGAGCAACAGAGGTCCGAGTGAGTTCAAATGGGGCCATGAGACCAATTTATTTTGATATTGTTTTAATGGAAATACCCAATAATGGCTTTCAATTTAATATTAAGCAGGCAGTGCAAATAGTAAGAACTAAAAGTAATACAAAGTAAGTAACCCACAATAATCAGAATATTCTGGGTAGACTTTGGTTAACCTCAAGCCTCGGCGGCAAGGGCTGCCTCTGGGAAAAGGGACTTGAGAGTGGGGAGCAGTGATATGGAGAACTTTCATTTTAAGCCGTTGTGAACAACTGAATTTTACTGAAAACCTGTATATAAATTACTTAAATAATTACTTAAATGTAAATGAATGTTTAGAAAGCTGAACTAAAGAGAACATTTTGTTTCTCTGCTACCTACTATTAAGTAAAAAACAATTACAGGTGAGTAACAAAACCACAAACACAAATATATAGAGTGGAATGACCAGGCATTAGGAAGGAAAGAAAGGGAGCGTAATGTGGAGATGTAAATAACAGTAGAAACTCAGAAGCAGATGGGGATGCTCCAATATTTACAAGCAATGATGAGTCCATGATCAACACCTCAGTAACTATACACCGCATCCATAATTCACGTGATGGAATGTGAAAGGCTCATGTGCTATAATTAAGTGGGGGAAAAGGCCAATACTTACCCGAATGATTAACCTAACAGCTACAACACCAGAAGTGGCCATAATTTTGGCACTGTTTGGAATTAAATTAAAGATAGTTGGCATAATGGCTTCAGCTCCATGGTCAAACTTATTCCCCAGAACTGATGACAGATGCCTAAAATAAGAAATGAATACTGGACTGTAGTTCTATTTCTTGCAAACAGAGAAGCATATAAAACTCTTAACATTTTAGAACCTTCATTTAAAGTTATCTAGAAATTAAGGACAAGGGTCTCAAATCTTTCCAATGTACATGTAGAGGACTTGGCAAATAGCTAGTAGCCCATTGTTCCTTTTTTAAAAAAGTAAATCATTTCCAACAAATTAGAATTCAAACAGCAAAAGACAAATTTATCATACACTAATAAAACATAAACAGGAAAAAGCTGCCTCACTCTTTCTCTTTCACCCTTTTTATTTTCAACATAAAATATTCATGCTTCAACATCTGACTGCAGCCAAAGCTTTTAAACAGCCGCAATGCCATCTGATGTCACTGCTCCTCTGATATTCTGACATACTTCCTAACACAGAAATTGCAGCTCCAAACATTGGTCCAGATTCAGTTTAAGTAGGATAAACATTTACTAGACTACACTGCATGTCTTTAATTTTATAGCTAGAGTACTCTTCTAGAAACAATAAAAAATTCTGATAAGCATGCTATATCCTGTCAGCAAAATCAATGAAAAAGCTGAGAAACAAGTTTATAAATTTCATTTTTCAGTATTATTAGTAACAACTGCTTCAGAGCTAAGTCACGGAATAAAGTTTAAAGTCTGTCATACTTTACATAATTGGTCGAGAAGTACTGTAAAAGTATTAGCAGCAGTGTAACTGGAATGGGTCTTGGAGACTAGACGGGAGTAACATTAGAAAGACCCATCGGACAGAGCCATGAACCGCCCCGAAGCCTGTGCCTAGGATGTTATGACGTGAGAATCTGGAGCTTTGCAGTCCTTACCCCAACGTGATACAAGCCTCCCGCACTACCTGAGACCGCAGATCCTTAGCAGATAGTTTAAAGGCTCCATCCAAAAGTCTCAAATGTTGAAAGAAGTTATCATATTCAGCAGCACCAGCCAAAAGTAAAGATCTAATCTTTTTTAGCTAATGGGATAGAGAAAATTAGGAGATATATAAAACTGTTCCTAAAACAGAACATACGGAATAACAGAAGCCATCAAATATGAGAGATCAATGTCAAAGTTAAATGATATAGAAATAGTTTTCCAAAAAGAACTCAGCCAATTAAATGTTAGCTAATATATTGAACAAATCTACATAGCAAAAATAAGAACAAATAATTTTTAAAATGTAGTATCTATGATAAATACAATTCTGTAAAATGCATTTTAAATTGAAAACACCTTAGTGTATACATTCTATCCTAATGATAAAATCACCAGAGCCTGCATTTTAGCTTGTAAAAGGCTCTTCCCTCCTAAGCTTACCTTCCCCCACACCCACTTCAACTGCCATTTATTTAATAAATCAAAGGAAGTAGCAATCCTAGAGTCTCTTTTAGTATCCTCCACTGTATCATTACTAAAAGCTGGTGTGAATTTGAAAGGGAATACAATAGCTTTCTTACCACCCCTCTTTTTGCCAGCCAACCTCTGTAAAAATAGCTTTCTCAGATCAGACGCACCGTCCCTTTAATGTTCAGCTACTTGCTTTCATTAATCTACTTTTAAAAACAGACAAACAGGACTTTCTAGCATGCAATGTGAAGAAAGGAAGAGATCACACTAAATGCCACTAAAAAGCAGCTTCGCTGTCTTTACCAGGTGAAAGTGGAGGGCATCACCAGACATTCCACAATTAGGTCTTTGTTAAAAATATAGGATCTGCATAAAGGTGTAAGTTTGCATGCTTTAAAAAGAGATGTGAGGTACTCTACTAAAAGGTAAAATTTTAATGCAGTAATTTTTATTTAAAATATTTACTCCTTAAAATTCATTAGAGCTGTATCCCAATTTCATAGTAAGGAGTTTAGAAGATATAAATAAATCTAGTGAAAATGTAATCACATAAAATCACTGGCTTACAGCATTTACTCTTTGCTCCCAATCATGCTTGTCATCAGATAATATTTCCCTAATCTTGTTTATGGATTCCTCGAGGTCTCGGCTGGAATAAATCTGTAAGCAAAATTAATTTACAATAAGCATAAGATAATGTAAAGAATAAAAAAGATTATTTCTTAATTACATGAAGTCAAGAGCATTTAGTAAAATAAATCATTTCATTTTCCAGAAGAGCCTATGAGATAACATCTGGACAGATTTGTCCTAGAATGAGCTTCATCCCCTTGTGAGTATGTACCCACTAGATCTGGTGCCCATATATGGGTAACCCAGGCTCAAATACAGCTTTATGGTAAACTTAACAGATGGCTTGCCATTTAAAAGAACAAGACCTGCTGGGAACGGTCAGTGGTGCACAAGTCCTTTAGGATTCCTAGTAGCACATATAACAGTGCATTACACAATCCATTTCACATCCATCACTTTCAAATCTACTTTTTCATTTACTCCCACATCTGATAAGACAGGTAGGAGAATCATCAACCAGGAATGAGACATGCTGGGAAGGTCAAGGACTTAAGGATGAAACTTAGCCTAAGATGCCTGTTATCTTATTTACACACATTTGGAAACTAAACAGTAGTTAACAAGCAATTCATCTATATATATAAAAGCCTAAGCGATCAACGACAGAATTGGTCGATCAGTCGCTATGATGTGCACTGACCACCAGGGGGCAGACGCTCAACACAGGAGCTGCCCCCTGATGGTCAGTGCCTTCTCACAGCGGGAGCGCCACCCAGCTGACCGATAGGTGCCAGATGCCAGGCTCGTGGCTGACTAGCGCAGCTGCAGCGGCACAAACTTCTCCCGCCTCCACAGCAGTGCTACCCGAGCAGCAGTGGCGCAGCGGGGCAAGGATGAGTGGGAGTGGCGTGGCGCCCGCCCAGGCTCGGGCTCCTCCCGCGCTGCCTGCTGCTTTGCACACTACTACATCCCTCGGGGGATGTCGGACTGCCGGCTTCTGCCCTATTCAGCCTGGCCTGGCCTGCGGGGATTGGGCCAAAACCGGCAGTCCAATATCCTCCGAAGTGTCCCGGATTGTGAGAAGGCGCAGGCTAGGCTGAGGGGCCCCACCAGTGCACAAATCCATGCACCGGGCCTCTAGTATAGACATAAAATGCTACAGGAATCCAGAGCATTGGATAGTCAATGTAGGCTAAGAAAAGTATTGCTACCTACAGTCATTGATAAAAAACACTGTGACATTCAAAGCAGTTAAAATGTATGACTTTACCTCAACTTTTATCAATACCTTTGCTTCATCTGTTAGGTACTTAAGTGAAGCATCAAGATGGCATAAATAAGCTTTTATCAAACCATTCTTCATAGCTTCTCAGACACCAAAACCCTTCAAATTGACAAATTTTTCTAAGAAAAATCCCTAAATAAGCATGCTTCTTTGTTCCTTTGTATAATCTAATCACTTCCCTCCCCGCTCTTTTATATGCCCTGACCCACCAACTTGTTACTAGAGGAAGCAACTTCTTTCTAGTTCTTACTCAAAGATCATCCTGGGCCTTGACTTTTGCTCATTTCAGCTATAAAAGGCTCCAACACTTTCTAGTCTGCAACCTCAGATCTCCTGTAGTCTCGATACTTAAAATTACTTACCAAGTAAGGAACTTCCCGTACCACATATTTGAAAAGTGAAATTTGAAGAGTAAGCCTCTCCTTGCTTTTAATCAAACTCAAACATCCTCACTCACCTGCACTGCAGGTACGTCGTCAAAGGCTTTAATAAAATCCTCTTCATCAACAGCGCCAGCTCCTTCTTTTGGAGCTATAAAAAATTTATTTTAAAATGTAAATTAAGTGCATTGGAAGAATCTGAATAAATACAATAAAAGTTATATTTTGGTAGATTTGTAATCATTTCTTTAAAGCTTAATAAAAATATAAAGTGTTGTGATTCCACAATATTTTACTGATTTTTTTAAATGTGTTTTTATTGATTTTAGAGGGGAAGGAAGAGAGAGAGATAGAAACATCAATAATGAGAATCATTGATCGGCTGCCTCCTGCACATACTCTATTGGGGATCGAGCCTGCAACCTGGCATGTGCCCTGATTGGGAATCAAACCGTGACCTTCTGGTTCATGCGTCAATGCACAACCAATTAAAATAAGTTCTAATGCATTTAACAGTTTCATTTCAACTTTATATTAGCCTTAAAACATTTTCATTTCCTTTGAACTCATGATAATTGTCAATTTTTCATTTATACATCAGTAGCAAGTTCCCCCTATAAAATTGTTGTAAGATGCTTTGTATACTTAAAAGTTAATTGCTGTCATTTAGGAGCACGTTTTTTCTTTTTGCTATTAGGAACGCCACACATAAAATCTTATGACATCTTACAGTTGTTGTTTTTCATACTAAAGATTTCAAAACTGGTGTCTGCAGTCATCCTTGTAACCCTCATCGATTCACATTGGTCCCTGTGAGTGCTTCTCTGGTGTTTGGTGTCCTGCTGGAACCCGCACAGAAAAGGGCTTTATGGACAACTCCTGGCAGCAGTACATGCATGCCAACCCCCGATGAACAATCACTCACACTGCATTTACAGGCCAACCATGGACAGGTGACAGTCACGCACTGAGCTGGGATGCTCTGTGCCTGTTCTAGCACTAGGACTGGATCCCACTGAGCAGACAGGTCCTGAGTGCCTCCTCTGCGTAAGGCCTGCCCCACGTACCCACGAAGGGAAGAGGACTCCAACACCTAAGGAATCTGACAAGAAGGAGCCAACAAGGAACTTCATGACCATGGTGCTAAGCAAAATGGGGAAGAGATGAGGTCAGGGCCAAAGGGGAGACAGGGCTGGTGTCTCTGCTAGTTTACACAGCTGAGACTTTTGGAAGGAACGTCTGGGTGAAGGGTGGGAAGGAAATGAAGTGGTCTGATCATGCAGAAATTTCTGAAACCTTATTTGTAGAATTGACACCACTCAAGAATAGATCAAGAAAAAGGAGTAGGAAGGCTGTTTGGCCACAAGAGGAATGAAGTACTGATACATGCTACAACGTAGAAGAACCTCAAAAACATGCTCAGTGAAAGAAGCCAGAGCAAAGATCTCATTCTCCAAAGAGCCAGCATAGGTAAAGTCTCAGGAACAAAATGCAGACTGTGGTGGCCAGGGGCTGAGGAGGAAGGGGAGCAATGGATAAAGAGTGTGGGGCTTTCTTTTGGGGTGAGGAAACTGTGTTGGAACTAGAAGTGGTAGGTGCACAATACTGTGAATATACTAAATGCCAATGAATTGTGACCTTTAAAATGGTTAATTTTATGCTATGTGAATTTAAGCTCAATAACAAAAATAAAAATTTTTACATGCACTCCCCTAAAAAAGTTAGAGGTTCACGCTCTCCAAGCAGACAGAGCTGCCGGCAGAGGCCCTGCAGTGCAGCGCGCCGCTCCGGTACAGACTCCAGCACTCCAGGGCCAGTTGGGAGAGCAGCCAAGACCGGCAGGACGCGGCATGTGGGTGCTAACCCGGCTCCAGCTTTAACTCAGCACATCAGCAAGCTCAAAAGCCCAATGCTAATAGGAGCACGGTCTAAAACCAGTGGCCACATAATATTTTAGAAGTAAAAAGTAGGAAATTTGCATGTAAATGCACATGTGACATCAAAATGAAAGTAGATAATAAGGACTCAAACTGTCCAAATTCGGGGGTGGGAGGAGGAATTTAGGGAGGAAATCTTTGTAAATCAATTTTCAAGCCTCAAGGAACTAATCCCTCCTATTTACTTAATTTAATATCTATACTAAGCTCACAAGGAATAATGCTACCTGGAGAAACAAAATACATTTTAAAGACAGAAGATACCATCTGACTTCCGGATAGTCTGTCTTGATAAATAAAAACTGGCTAAAAAGGCCCCATTTCAGATACCGCTAGATCCCAACAATCAACAAATGCTCTTCCTCTATCTCTTAGCTCCGCTTCCTGGGGTGTGGGCTTCATTCTCCTACAGCAGCGGTTCTCAACCTGTGGGTTGCGACCCCTTTCACAGGGGTCGCCTACGACCACTAGAAAACACATATATAATTACATATTGTTTTTGTGATTAATCACTATGCTTTAATTATGTTCAATTTGTAACAATGAAAATACATCCTGCATATCAGATATTTACATTACGATTCATAACAGTAGCAAAATTACAGTTATGAAGTAGCAACGAAAATAATTTTATGGTTGGGGGTCACCACAACATGAGGAACTGTATTAAAGGGTCGTGGCATTAGGAAGGTTGAGAATCACTGTCCTACAGGCTCTGCTTACCAAAAGGTGGCAACACAGCATCTCAAATTGACATCCCTCCAACTCCTCACCACCGACAGCACAGAAGTTAAAGAACGGCAGCAGAAACATATTGCAAGCGAGACTGCTTCACTTCTGAAGGACCCAGAGGCAAGTACCACGCATGTCTGGTTTCAAAAGCTTGCACAGCTGACCCCACAACGCCGCCCAGGGCTGGAATTACCTGAAGACTTAGACCCGAGAGTGGACGATCCAAACCGCCGGGTCCCCATTCCAGCGTTTCTCCGTGAGCTTGCTGGCGCTTTGGATGATGTGGAACTGGCAGAGGAAGGTCTGTTACCATCCACAGAATCTTCATCATCAAAATTTTTATCTGAAGAATAAGCACAGAAATCACTGGGGTTTTTTTGTTGTGTTTTTTAAGAACTTTTTTACCTGAACTTCAAACATCTAGCCTTAGAGGTGAATAGCTTGCCTCCTCTTTTGGAATCTGAGTGCCTGTCCAGGGTCTGTCCAGGCCTCAGGTAAGTCCAGAATGCAGCCACACCATCCAGTTAACTCTCACTAATCTGGGACCCTCTCCGCCCATTTTGAAAATAGAAAACACACAAAGAAGAAAGCAATCTCTTGTAAGGCCACCACCTAGAAACATTTTAGCATGTTTCTGACCATTCGGTCATGCAGTTTTAGATAATAGCTGGCATACCCTGCCGGCACGGCTCAGGGGTTGAGTGTTGACCTATGAACCAGGAGGTCACGGCTGGATTCCCAGTCAGGGCACATGCCCAAGTTGTGGGCTCGATCCCCAGTGTGGGACGTGCAGGAGGCAGTCAATTGATTCTCTCTCATCACTGATGTTTCTATCTCTCTCTCCCTCTCCCTTCCTCTCTGAAATCAATAAAAATATACTTTTTTTAAAAAAGCATTGAACAGACTGTCAAACCTCAGAGGAAAGGGGGTGGCGGATAAGAGATCAACCAAAGGACTTGTATGTATGCCTATAAGCATAAGCAATGGACACAGACAGTAGGGGGGTGAGGGCATGTGCTGGGAGGGCGGGGGTGGCCGGAGAGAGGTCAATGGGGGGAAAAGGAGACATATGTAATACTTTCAACAATAAAGAATTTAAATTAAAAAAACACATAAAAATAAAAGCATATAATCCCACTACGGAACCTTTCTCAGAGAACAAAATTAATGCATGTATAAACATAATTAAATAGCTCAAATATTACAAGAAAATAAAATGAGAATAAAAGGCTTCTCTCCCACTCCACTACTAGTTTCCAGATTTTTGTTTTTAATTTTCTATTTTGGAACAGTGCTCGAGTGACAGACAGTTGTGAAGACAGCACAGAGTTCCCATTTACCCCACACACAGTCTCCCTACTATTAACATCTAATATTAGCAGTGCACTCTTGATACGTTATTAACTAAAATCCATCGTTTATTCAGAGTTCCTTCCTTTTCTCCTACTGTCCTTTATCTGTTCCAGATCCCACTAAGGATACCAAGCGACACGCAGTCATCACACCTCCCTAGGCTCCTCCAGGTTGTGAGTTCTCAGACTTCCTTGACAGCTTCCAGGAGTACTGGTAGGAGCGTTCACAGATATCCTTCAATCTGCAAATATTTACCTGATTTTTCCTTCATGGTTAGATCGAGTTTATGGGTTTGGGGACGGAAAACTACAAGATAAAATGCCACTTGCCCTGACCGGTTTGGCTCAGTGGATAGAGCGTTGGCCTGGGGACTGAAAGGTCCCGGGTTCGATTCTGGTCAAGGGCATGTACCTTGGTTGCAGGCACATCTCCAGTAGGGGGTGTGCAAGAGGCAGCTGATCGATGTTTCTCTCTCATCGATGTTTCTAACTCTCTATAGCTGACCGGGAGTAACTCCCCATGGGAGAGTTGTCTTTTCTCCCTTGCTTACTGGTATGGACTCACCACTACCGAGTTTATACTTTGGGTAATAAGCCAATACTACTTTGTTTTATTGATCAACTTGTTCTGGCTTTGACCGCTGAGAATCTTTCAGTTGAGGCCTGTGTCCCTTGGACACCCCCATGACTGCTTTTTGTTCTGTCTTGCTTGAGCAGGTCCTTACTTTCTGGCATCAAGATGTACCAGGCTCACTGGGTATGTTCCCTGCTCCAGCCCTAAAATCAGTCATTTCCCCATGAAGTCCTGTTGCTGTCGGAAACCCGGATCTGGGCTTATTACACACATGATTCTGCTTTTGTTTTTCTTTAGAGAGCTTTCCATATCTAAACAAAAACATCAATTATATCACTTTAAACACCCAGCCCAACTTTTCACCTCCCATTAGACCATGTAAAGGTGCCACAGTGAATGGTGTCCTGTATTTATGGGCCAGGTCTTATGCCAGGCTAGCTACATGCACCCTCTCATTTACCCCTCACAGTGGTGCAGGAATTACTATCCCCAACTTGTGTGGGAGAAAATCAAAGCTGAGAGACAAGCTATCAGCGCAGGTCACACACCACTCCTGCAGCCGCAGTGTGAGGGATTCCAGTCTACACTGCCCTGAAGTCACTTGCCCACTTATATCCACCCTCTAAGCACAAAAGCCACTTACAAGTACTGGTGACATTTTTTGGATGATTTACACCAGTCTGCACCAAACTGAGAACTGTAAGGAAAAACTTGTAATTAATCTTAGAGTTAAATTTAGTTTACTTTAAGGACTATCTTTTATTCCAAATTACATCTTTCTTATTTTTTATTGGTGTTAATAGTCCTTGTTTTAGGAAAGAACAAGAGATAGGTGGGATTTTGTTTTGTTATTGTTGTTGTTATATTTAGTAAAATTAAAGTTGGTCACCCTGTAGCAATCTTCCCCCCCCCCCCCCCCCCCGCCACACACACACACACCCTGTTTTAAAAATTCAGCTCAGAAGTAAACGGCCTACAACAAAAACCTCCGTTTCTGAGAAAGCACACAAGGCCCCTGTTCATCTGCCCCTGCAGCATTACACCAAACGGATTTTGAAAACAAACTCGTTAGGTTTATAATACAATTTCCTCTCCCAGACTGCCTCCCTGGGAGCCCCTATCAACTGGCAAACAACTGATTAGGAAAACCACACTTCGTTATAGAGTACTAGTGCCTGTTTAATAATATCTCTTTGAATGCTTTCATTTCTTAATTATTCCCCAAGGCAGCGACTGACCAAGGCAGCGACTGAAAATGGTACAACGTCAGAAACAAAGACACGCTTTATCCCAGCAGTTTTGCTGAAGCTTAAGGACTAAGAGACCTGAAAGGACTAAGATGACAAGGTCCCGGGCCCGCTCTCTGTCCAGCACCAGCACACGTAGAGAAAACCTGAAGCCTTCTGTACCCACGTTTAAAAGCTGCCCTGCCTACTCCTCAGGGGCTGCTGTGCGGATCATAAAACAAAGACAAACAAAAGGCATTCAGGAAAGTGCTCTGAAAATACTAAAATACTCTACACTCAACTGTGGCAGAATCGTTGGTATTGTATTCTGCAGACGGCTAATGGTCTTTGTTAATCATGGCTTCATAGAGGAAAATTCAAATATGCCACAACCACAAAAATCAGCTTTTAAACCTTGTTTCCTACTACATTTGCAGCCACTTAAGGTAAAAGTTACCAATGCTTCTAAGCTTGCATTTCAAGGACACAATTTGAAAGGAATTATCAAGTGAAAAAGTCTTCATTTTAAATTCAGATCTACGGGCTCTCTCCATGGCTTTTAATACATTAGTTGACTTCCATAATTATTTTGCCCTGTCGTTTAAAAAATAATAACAAATACAACTTAAGACAAATGCTATAAGCAACACACTGTCAAATTGTCAAGTGAAGGGCTCTGAAAGAGGCCACTCCAGACAGGAGTGACTTAACCCTCCGGGCCAGGTGTTGATTTCCCACAGCAGCTTAACCTGAATACAGGATAATGTCATGAGGGAGGAAATGAAAAGAAATACCATCACTCTATGCTTTAAATTCCCAGTGTGAAAACACAACTAACAAGCAGAAATGCGTATCTTCCAATATGACCACTTTCTGCAAACTGAACCAAATTTAGTGTAAGGAGATAAATACACACCTTCACAATCCCCTACAAAATAAACACAGCAGATTTACTCAGCATAGTACCTGTATAGTGGCAGAGTCTCTGTTATTACATCTTGTTTCAGTTGCAGGGTATGGCAATATCCTTCAGAGACAACAAATTCAAAGCCTGCCAGGAAGACCATCCCAGAGGAAAGCAAGACAGCGGAGCAGGTGTCCCCATCACACCAAGCCCACTCTCCTTCAAACGCAAACCTGGTGCGCTGGGAGTCCTTCCAACGCGGCAAGGCATAGGTAAGACCTCCCTGTGAAGACTGAAGACTACTCAACAAGGTTTTTTGAAAACAATACTTCTTTAGTAGTTTTTCGGTTCCACTTTTGCGTTTTTAAAATGCAAGTCTTTAAAAGGGAAGGGAAAATTATATAAACTGATTCTCAAGAAGAAAGGCAGCACCCGTCACTGCAGTAATTCCCTGTGTCTCCCTCTACCCACAGCTAAAAACCTGGCATTTCTAGCCGCTAGATTCCTTTCAGGACAGCTTATTCCTACTGACAAATGTATTGCAATTGTAAAGTAACTCCACATACCGCAAGTACAAGAGCAGAAAGAAATTAAAAGTACATGGAACCCAGAGGCTGAGGAAAACTCAGCAATCTGGTTTTACTGTATCTACTTCCTCTCTGGTCCTCGAAGGTTAACGTGAACATATCTGTAGGTTTCACAGTTTTCCCTGCCTAAATGCAAATGTTCATGGCAATTATTTTCCTAAGTTTCAGCCACAATATTTAAAATCTTAAATATTTACATATTGTATTTATTTCCTAAACAGCAAAATTTCAGAATGTATTAGAAGAGCCTACCTTTCCCAGTAGTCATGTTTGTCAGGGATCTTGGTACAAATAAAAACAGTGCTCTGAAAGCTGTATCTACCCACAGTAACTTGCATCAGCAAGCTCCCCACCCACGGCCTTCTGCAGTGTGATCTAGCACCACTGACAACTGCACCCTACTCCAAAATAAAAGCCTAGACTATAAAAACCAGTGGTTTTTTTAAAGGGGTGGGGGGGAGAAGGGGTTGGATGGGAGGTGAACCTTTCCATCTGACTTTACTCATGTAAGACAGCCTTCTTTAAAACTAGCTTTTAAAAAATTTAACGAACTATCTGACTTTTCCTCTTGAAAACAGAGAAGAACATTACAAACATAAACCTTAAATAAGAACAATGTCAAAAAGCAATCTTATTTCCACACAGAAGAGAAAGCAAACTGTCAGCTGTAGCTTAAGCTGGTCTCGGAAACTGTCACCTCCCGGCTGTTTTAGGTGGTCTTCCGAGCACAGGACACTTGCCAGCTTTCTACCAGCTTATCCCTGAGCCTGTGACCATGGGAACACTTTCCTAAGACAATGAACCAGAATCCCACACCTTGGAACATGCAGAGTCCAATAGACAAGCATGGGAGGGCCTGGGAACCCTTAGCAGCATTGTTTTTAAATATATGTTTTTATTTCAGAGAGGAAGGAAGAGAGAGAGAGAGACAGAAACATTAATGATGAGAGAGAATCACCGATCAGCTGCCTCCTGCACACCCCTTACTGGGGATCGAGCTCGCAACCTGGGCATGTGCCCTGGGCCTAAATCGAACCCGGGACCCTGCAGTCCACAGGCCAACACTCTATCCACTAACCCAAACCGGCTGGCATCAGCATTGTTTTAAAGACTATGCAAAATAATGAATGCTTGGCTTTTTAATAAAACAATAGGCAATAAATTCACTTTTAAGTGAATGCTCTTGTGGATGAAAAAGGGGCCACATACTAAACATGACAAGCTCAGGGGAGGCCTGCATGACAGCCTTACAAACTCAGAGACCACAAGTAGCCATATGGGATGGTCTGGAATTCAAACTTCCTAATGAAAAGCAAGTCATGGTGAGTAGTCCTATCCTAGGCTGGCATCTTCCTTGACAAAGGTCAATCTTTACCTTAACTGAGCCTGTCAACTGTCTTTTTGCAGCTAAGATAACATACCTTTGGAATGAATGCCTGAGAAATCCCTTTTTCCATACTCCTCAGAGCACAATCTCCCACCAAAGCATCAGACCACAGAACCCTCATTGATATCTTGTTCCCCCAATACCATCTCTACGTGCTATACTGTTAACTGTTAACTATCCTATACCTATCAATGCAAAAGAAGTGTCTCTCTTTATTTCACTTTGTATCTAATCCCCACTTTCCTTTCTCCCACCCCCCTAAACTACCACCAATGAAGGTCGTGTCTTTCTCTTTGATTCTGATGTATAAAATAAGGTGCATTCTCTGGAGCATTTTCTCATTCTGTTGAGATTTTGCTCCCCAGCAAGTGTCATCAGTTTGGCTCAAATAAAATCATAAAAATTCTTATGGGTTTGGATGTTCCTTATGTTGACACTTAGTCGTAGCTACACTGGGCAACAATTCAGATCTTACCTAACAATTAATCATTGGTCTATTTGTTATCAGACTTGCACAAGTATTTCTCATTTCCAACAACTTAAAAAGATATGCAACATTTTTCAAATTATAAAAATTTTCAGTAAAAAAACATTAGGTAGGATGCATTTGGCAGTAAAATGATAAACTAGATATATTCATGTACAAAGGCCAATTGATTATCTTTTATCTAGTTTATAGTTTTGTTGGCAAATAAATATTTTGTCTTTTTCTTTGGCTTTCTAGTTATAGGACTTCCATTCAGCCAGATTTCAGGCAATTCTGAATGATGAAATGTTCATGGATTTACCAGTATGATATTTTCATTCTTTCCTCATAAACATGTTAGCTTTGTTTATGAAACTCAAAAACATGAACATATTTAACCAAATTAATGTCCATGGGCCTCACTTCAGTCAAATCCAATTAAAGATCATGAAGTGGCGCAGTAGAAGGACACTAATCAGTCTTTAATAACTGGCTCTTCCATGCTGAAAACCAAGTTCCCCGTGAACATAAACGTATCTGCATGATTGAAAGAACAAAAGCTTAAATAGAAAATAATTTGCTTTCAAAACCCAAGGGAAGAAAAACTGTAATTTTTGCTTCAAGGAGTTTGCTAATTATCTAGAGATGGAAAAAAAGAGAAACATCTATAAAACAATGTATTTTTAACTCGCATATTCTTGCCAGTCAAAGCTGAAAGACCTTAGGGGTAACCTAGCAACAAAAAAAAACCATTCGAGTATGAAGTATTCTATTACAGACAGGACTAATTGCTACTCAGCTGTTTTTTACTTGTTGATTTAGTCACAATTCTTACACTTTATATAAATATGACCAATTACACATCTTAGAAAGCAATTTGAATATGTCAAGAAATACAACCAAGGATGAAACTCATTTCTTCCCTAAGAGTATTGCTATTACATTAATAGTTTCTTTCAACTTAGCTCAAATCCAGGGCTTTTGTTACCTATTCAAAAAAGCATTATTATTGGAGAACCGAGATGGCAGCGTAGGTAAATGCCAGTACTCGCTGCCTCTTTCAACCACATCAAAATTACAACTAAAATACAGAAAAACCATCATTCATAACCGCCTGAAATCTGGTTGAATGGAAGTCCTACAACTAGAAAGGTAAAGAAGAAAGCACACTGAGACTGGTAGGAGGGGCAGAGGCGTGGAACAGGCTAGTCCGACACCCACGTGTGGCATGTTTTTTGTTTTGTTTTGTTAAATATATTTTATTGATTTCAGAGAGGAAGGGAGAGAAGTGAGAGAAACATCAATGATGAGAGAGAATCGTTGATGGGCTGCCTCCTGCACACCACACACTGGGGATCAAGCCCACAACCCAAGCATGTGCCCCTGACCAGAATCAAACCTCGGACCCTTCAGTCCGCAGGTTGACACACTATCCACTGAGCCAAACTGGCTAGGGCTTTTTTTTAAATTTCAGAGAGGAAGAGAGAGGGGGAGAGAGGGAGAGAAACATCAACGATGAGAGAGAATCACTGATGGGACGCGTGGCATGTTTTTAATCAGAAGGGATATCTCCCCTGCCGAGGCCTCCCATAAGGAACAAGGGGTTCCCAGCCCAACACCAGACCCCTAGCCCAGGGTTCCAGATCTGGGAAGAGAAGTCCACCTATCTTCAGGCTGTAAAAACCAGCCAGATTATAGTTGAGTGACAATGGAGGCTGTTGGGAGTCCCAGGTATTCCTCTGAAAAGCCACTCTACCAATTCCAGGAGCCATAACAGCTCTACCCAATATATAAACACAAAAACAAGGAAGCAGTCAAAATGCAGAGACAAAGAAACACATCACAAATGAAAGAACAAAAGAAATCTCCAGAAAGAGAAATAAATGAAATGGAAGCAAGCAAACTACTGGATACAGAGTTCAAAACAATGGTATAAGGCAGTGATGGCGAACCTTTTGAGCTCGGCGTGTCAGCATTTTGAAAAACCCTAACTTAACTCTGGTGCCGTGTCACATATAGAAATTTTTTGATCTTTGAAACCATAGTAAAACAAAGACTTATATTTCTAATATTTATTTTATATATTTAAATGCCATTTAACAAAGAAAAATCAACCAAAAAAATGAGTTCGGGTGTCACCTCTGACACGCGTGTCATAGGTTCGCCATCACTGGTATAAGGTTGCTCAAGAATCTTAATGATAATTTCAAAGACATGAAAAAGGACTGGTAAAAATGAAGGATACACTAACTGAAATGAAGAATAATTTACAGAGAATCAACAGTAGAGTAGATGAAGTCAAGAATCAAATAAGTGATTTGGAATATAAGGAAGCAAAAAACACCCAATCAAAACAGCAACAAGAAAAAAGAATCCGAAAAAGTGAGGACAGGGTAGGGAACTTCTGAGACAACTTCAAGCGTACCAACATTCATATCATGGGGTTTTCGGAAGGAGAACAGAGAGAGCAAGAAATTGAAAATACACTGAAAAAATGACAGAAACCTTCCCTATTGGTGAAGGAAATAGACATACAAGTCCAGAAAGCACACAGTCCCAAAGAAGAGGAACCCAAAGAGGCCCACATCAAAATACATCATAATTAAAGTGCAAAAGGTTAAAGACAGAAAGAATCTTAAAAGCAGCAAGAGAGAAGCCGTTACCTACAAGGGGAGCTCCCGTAAGATTGCCAGCTGATTTCTCAACAGAAACCTTGCAGGCCAGAAGGGATTGGCAAGAAATATTCAAAATGATGAAAAGCAAGGACCTATAACCAAGATTACTCTACCCAGCAAAGCTATCATTTAGAATCAAAGGACAGCTCAACAGCTTTCCAGACTAAAGGAATTTATCACCATTAAACCAATATCATATGAATGTTAAAGGGTCTTCTCTAAGAAGAATATAAAAAATATGAACAGTAGAATGGTAATAAATACATATCTATCAACAATTAAATCTAAAAAATAAAATAAACAAACAAGCAGGACAGAAACAGATTCACAGATACAGAGAACATTTTGACTGTTGCCAGATGGGAGGGGGGTTGTGGGATAGGTGAAAAAGATGAAGGGATTAAGAATTCAAATTGGGCCCTAACCGGTTTGGCTCAGTGGACAGAGCATCAGCCTGCGGACTCAAGGGTCCCAAGTTCGATTCCGGTCAAGGGCATGTACCTTGTTTGCGGGCACATCCCCAGTAGGGGATGCGCAAGAGGCAGCTGATCGATGTTTCTCTCTCATCGATGTTTCTAACTCTCTATCCTTCTCCCTTCCTCTCTGTAGAAAATCAATAAAATATATTTAAAAAAAAAAAGAAGAAGTACAAATTGGTTGTTACAGAATAGTCACAGGGATGTAAAGTACAGCATAAGGAATACTGTCGATAACAGTCTAATAACTCTGCATAGTGTCAGATGGGTGCAGCATTTATCAGGATGATCACGTATTAAGTATGTAATATCTAATTGCTGGAGTGTACGCCTGAGACTAATATAATAGTGTATGTCACCTGTGATTGAAAATAAAAAATTACTTTAGAAATAAATAAAGGGAATTAGAAAATAAGAAATAAAAGGAATTAATAAAAGCATTTTTAGGACAGTTTAAGCATTTTATAAGAAACATGCTATCAAAAGACAAATTCTTTACTGATAATGATAGGTACATAGCTGAGTGTAAGTCAAAAGGCCTGGATTGGGTTCTGGCTTTGCCCTTCCTTACATGGGGGAAATCACTCAAACTTCTTGACAATCTCAAGATATTCAAAATTTGAAAGTTCTGCTATGATTTCAGATCCCCAGCAACTCTGAAATAGCTATGATGCAATGAGGTATCCAGAGTATAAAAAAATTCTTGTTCACAATTGTCCCTTTGATGACTTTATTTACACAGTAATTCACTCTTTTCATTTCTTTCCCTTCTGTAATCACAAGAATTATCCCTTGTCCTCAAATATCATTACAAGCTACAATAAACTGAATACAAATACTGGACAATGGGTCAGAACTCAAGTCTCAGTTATTATTTTATTTATTCAACCTACCACATGCCAGGGACTTTGTGAGGCATTAAGGATAAAGGAATAAAACAAAGTTCTTGCCCTTATGAATAAAAATGTTTTGTAGTGATATGCACTAAGAAGGTAAGTCAAGCAGGATGAAGGCAGAGAGAGTTCCCTTATAAAACTGGGTGTGCTATTCCAGGTGGCCTTTGTAATGAAGTGATACTACAGCCAAGATCTGGATGGAATGAGGAAGACAGCCATGATGACACAGAGGGCATAAATGTTTCGAGCAGAAGGATTCATAAGCACAGAGGCCCTAGAGCAGTGGTTCTCAACCTTCCTAATGCCGCGACCCTTTAATACAGTTCCTCATGTTGTGGTGACCCCCAACCATAAAATTATTTTTCTTGCTACTTCATAACTATAATTTTGCTACTGTTATGAATCATAATGTAAATATCTGATATGCAGGATGTATTTTCATTGTTCAAGACCTACAGAGAAGCTTAGAATGTTCAAAATCAGAAAGGCCAATGGAATGGCAGCCGAGAGAACTTTGGGGAAGAACAAAACAAGATGTCAACAGAATGGTGATGAGCACCAGACCACGCAGGGCCTGGAGAGCCATGATGACCCACTGAACTGTCGTCTCTATGTGATGGGAAACATCTGGAGGATTTTGAAGAGGGAATTAACATCGCTTAAGTTACATTCTAAAAGGATTACTCTGATTGCTGTGTGAAAAATAAACTTTAGGTGCAGTGATAGACTAAAATTAAGAATATTGGTTAGGCTAACACAAGAGCTCAGGTAAATTACAATGACGGCTTTCACTAAGAGAAAAGTAGCTGCTACAGTGAGAACCATTGGGATTCTAGGTGTATTTTTAAAAGTAAAGCCAACAGGAACAGCTGATGAACTCAAGGCAGGTTATGAAAGAATGTCAATGACACATCCATAGTTTTTGGCTTCGGAAAGTGAGTAAATGGAAATTAAGTCTTAAGACCTAGAAACTCTTATCAAGACATTAAATTCAACTGCTCAGAAATAGCATAAGCATTGCTGACATAAAACTGACAAAGCAAAAACAGAATGACTGCTTTCTCTACTCACCATTTGCAGATTGTATCATATTTCCAGATTTTTGGACTTCATCAAATTTTGTAAAGATTAAATTCAACCTGTATGAATGAAAAAATATAAATTATTAACCATCACTGAAAAAACAGTAATACAAACCCACCTAATAACAAAGACAGTGACTATAATAATAACATCAACAACACTTACTATAGGTCAAGCACTGACCTGAGGGCTCTAACTGACAGATCTTGTTTAAACCTTGTAACAGCCTTATATGGGATTATTGCCATCCCCATTTTACAGATCAAGAAATCAAGAACCCCACAGCTTGCATAGGTGACACAGCTGGGGTGGAGACTGCAGCCCTGAGACTAAGAATCCAGAGCGCGTCCTCTCAGACATTATATTAAATTTATTGATCCATACAAAATGAATATACACTATGAAAAGCATATATTTCTGCCTAAGCACAGACTGCTAATTACTTAGGATAAAGATTTGTAAAATGCTCTAAATATTACAAAGGCTTTTCTTTTCGGTGATTTATGCTTAATTTTAAAATGCTATAAATAATTTATCTACCAACATTGTAACTGGGTAATCTTCATCTTTTAAAAAAAGCAATATGACATTAATTTTTTATTAGTGGATCATTTTCACCTTGACATTTTAATTGAAGCAAAACTCAGTATTCTGAGTGACTGAGTGACACCAAAAATTAGAGGAAAGTTGGGGGTCGGGGGGTCAAGAAAAAAGAGGCTTTCCCAAGCAAACACAGATACATTTGAATAAGTATAAAGGTTAAGATACCAAGGTAATGTACTTCTGCATTCAAACCTACGCCATTCATTTCAGGGGCCTAATTTGAAATGTTAGCACTTTTCTTACAAACAATCCAGTCACACAAGCTCTAATCATTCCAACCATGTTTGTCCTTTCTTTCCAACCAGAATGGAAATTCCTTGGGGTGAAGATGGGAACTATATTCTTTTCGTATTCTGTACACACCAAGTCCTATGTCATGCAGGAGAGTGATATCACGTGTGAAAAAGCTGGTACCTAATGCTGTCCCCTGCCCTCACTTCAGAAAACTGGTTATTTCAATCATTCTGGTCTCAGTGCCTGAGTTCATTCACTGAACCCCGCAGAGTAAGCTAGATGCTGAATGTGGAAAGTTCCTAACCTCTAGAGCTTCTCCTTCATTCTATTCTACTTAGAATTCTAAGTAACAGGGGAGCCAAAAATGTACATCAGCAGACAGAGGTAAAATGAAAGAGAGGAACTAGCCTGATATACTTCTTCTCCCTTCCCATTCCATGGTCCGTATCAATAATCTTTTCAACCCATCTTTCCATCTAAGTCCAGATATCGCCTCAGATTCCTTCTCAAACTGCTCTAGGCAGCCACTAACAATTAAGCACGGTTGGCATTTAAATTAAAAATCTAGCCCACCAGTGTTGCTCAGTGGTTGAGCGTCAACCCAAGAACCAGGAAGTCAGGGTTTGATTCCTGGTCAGAGCACATGCCACGTCATTAGTCTTGGACTGACTTGTTTGGTGTGCGCAACAGGAAATATTTTGCTTTCGGAGAACAAGAAAAATAGGTTTATTTGCACTTACGCTTATTAATTTGTGCAGTTCTTCAGTGTCTGATAAGTTAATGTTCAAGAAAAAATATTAATTTTTATTAAAATGTATTATTTTATGTTAACGATGACTCATGTATTTCAGCCCTTTGTATCCAGCATGTCTTTATCAAATAAACCTATGTTGCTATGAAAATTGAACCTTTTTTTTTTGCGGCCCACATAAACTTAAACCTTGTTTATTTGGCCCATGCTAGCCTTTGAGTTTGACATGCTTGCTTTACCCTGACACCATGATCAAAAAGAATCAGGGACAACTGATTCACAGGGCAGCTGCCTGAGGTGCCAATCACAACTGGAGCCAAGAAACTGACCAAAGAGCTTACAAGGAAAAGCTGTAAAAAGCTCTGACATATTCCTGGGTAACTAGGAGGCCACACGTGTGTGCAAGGCTGGGTACCTGCCCAGGGAAGACCCAAGAAGGCACTGTCTCACCTCTGGCAGTAAAGGGGAAGGTGGAGATGCACAAACTGCCGGCCAGGAAACTGAAAGCATGCCCCAACACACACAGAGAGCCCTTCGGCAAAGGCTGAGAGATACACCGGCTGAAAACCTATTCAATCGTTGGCTAACTCTAAGCCAGTGGTCGGCAAACTCATTAGTCAACAGAGCCAAATATCAACAGTACTTCTTCAAAATAGACTCACCCAGGCCGAAAACCGACTTCTGCGCATGGGCCACGAAGTTTCAATAGCACTGTACGTGCACGCCGCACGTGGTATTTTGTGGAAGAGCCACACTCAAGGGGTCAAAGAGCCGCATGTGGCTCACGAGCCGTGGTCGAAGCTAACCAAGCAAAGACTTCAGTAGTCACACACAACAACAGAATACAGACTACAGAATCGTTCAGGCAAGTCACTAAGTAAGCAATAAGCAACGAACACCATCAACAACAAGCCTGGGGAGGGAGAAGAACGTGCTTTTCAGAGGCGCCACAACATATAATTTGAAATGATGAGTTTCAACAAAAAATTATGAGACGTATAAAGTAATAAGAAAATATAGCCCATACACAGGGAAAAAATCAATCAACAGAAACTATCTTTAATGGAAGCCCAGACACTGGAATTAACCTAATGAAATCTACCATTATAAGTATGTTGTAAAGAACTAGAGCAGTGGTTCTCAACCTTCTGGCCCTTTAAATACAGTTCCTCATGTTGTGACCCAACCATAAAATTATTTTCGTTGCTACTTCATAACTGTAATGTTGCTACTGTTATGAATCGTAATGTAAATATCTGATACACAGGATGGTCTTAGGCGACCTCTGTGAAAGGGTCGTTTGACCGGTAAAGGGGTCGCGACCCACAGGTTGAGAACCACTGAACTAGAGGAAAGTATAAGAGCAATGTCTCAACAAATAGATAATATTAATAAAGAGAGAGAAAACATAAGAAAGAAACAGGTAAAAATTCTAGAAATGAAAAGTACAATAATTGCAAAAATTCACTAGGGACTCAACAATGGGTTTGAGCTGCAGAAGAAAGAAGGAGCAAACTTAAACATGAGCCAATTGCAAATACCCTGTTTGAGAAACAAAAGAGAAAAAAAACAAGAGGGGTGTGTAAAAAAAAAAAAAGAGCAGCAACTAAGAGATCATCTTCCTACGATATGAACATATACATAATGGAAATTCCAGCAGAGAAGAAAAAAAGGGACAGAAAGAATATGTAAAAAAATAATGACTATAAACTTTCCAAATTTTATATAAAATATTAACCTATATATTAAAGAAGAAGTTTTAACAAATTCCAAACAGGATAAAGTTAAAGAGAACCTAACCTGGATACATGATAAGCAAAATGTCAAGAGAAAAGACAAATTCTTGAAAGCAACAGTACAGAAGCTGCTCATGTACAAGGATCCTTAATAAAATTAGTAACTGCTTTCTCATAAAAAAACAATGGGGGGCAGGCAGCAGTGGATGACATATTCAAAGTCCTGAAATTAAAAATCTCCACCAAGAATTCTATAACCAACAAATTTACCCTTCAAAAATGAAGCAGTGCCCTAGCCTGTTTGGTTCCGTGGATAGAGTGTCAGCCTGCGGATCAAAGGGTCCCGGGTTCGATTCCAGTCAAGGGCATGTACCTTGGGGACAGTACCTTGGTTGCAAGCTCCTCCCCGGGCCGGGCCGGGCCCTGGTGAGGGCTCCTGCAGGAAGCAACCAATCAATGTGTTTCTCTCACATTGATGTTTCTCTCTCTGTCTTTCCCTCTCTCTTCCACTCTCCCTAAAAAAATCAACAGAAAAATATCCTCAGGTGAGGATTAACAACAACAACAAAGAACAAAAAATAAAGAAGCAGCAGCCCTAGTTGGTTTGGCTCAGTGAATAGAGCATCGGCCTGCGACTAAAGGGTCCTGGGTTCAATTCCAGTCAAGAGCACATGCTGGGGTTGTGGGCTCGATCCCCAGTAGGGTGTGTGCAGGAGGCAGCCAATCAATGATTCTCTCTCATCACTGATGTTTCTATCTCTCTCTCTTCCTCTCTGAAATCAATAAAAATATATATATTTTTTAAATGAAGCCGACAGCATGGATGGACCTGGAGAGTATTATGCTAAGCGAAATAAAGCCAGTCAGAGAAAAACAAGTATCACATGATCTCACTCATATGTGGAATCTAATGAACAAAATACACTGACAAAAAAAATAGGGCCAGAGAGATGGAAACATGGAACAGACTGTTGACTCTCAGGGGGAAGGGGGGTTGGGGAGATGGGAAGAGATATTACCCCGAGAACATATATGCACAGCCCATGGACACAGACAATAGTGTGGTGAAGGTCTAGGGTGGGACAGGAGCTGGGTAGAGGGGTCAAAAATGGGGAGATTGGGGGACATCTGTAAAGTGTCAACAATAAAAAACTAAAATAAAAAAGGATGAAATCAAAAGAGGAATTATAAAATACTTTGAGATGAATGAAAATGAAAACACAATATGCCCAAACTTATAGGATGCAGCTAACATAGAACTCTTTAAAGAAAAATTTATAGGCATAAATGTCTATCTTAAAACACAGGATCTCAAATCAATAACCTAACCTTCACCTTAAAAAACTTGGTGGGGGTGGGGAGAGCAAAAGCAACCAAACAAAAGGAAGAAATAGTGACAATTCAAGCAGAAATATATAAAAAAGGGAAACAGAAAAACATTAGAGAAAATCAACAAACCAAAAGTTAGTTCTTGGAAAAGACCTTTAGCTAGAATGACCAAAGAGAAAAGATTCAAACTACTGGAATTAAAAGATGAAAGAAGACATATTTCTAATTGTCCTTAGAAAAAAAGAAAAATTACAAGAGGGCAACATGAACTCTGTCAAAAATTAGATAACTTAGATAAAATTCCTAGATAGACACAAACTACCAAAATGGACTCAACAAGTAACAAAATCCTAATAGACCTATACCAAAAGACATTAATTATAGTAATCAAAACACATCCCCCTAAAGCAGCGGTTCTCAACCTGTGGGTCGCGACCCCTTTGGGGTTGAACGACCCTTTCACAGGGGTCGCCTAAGACCATCGGAAAACACATATATAATGACATATTGTTTTTGTGATTAATCACTGTGCTTTAATTATGTTCAATTTGTAACAATGAAATTGGGGGTCACCACAACATGGGGAACTGTATTAAAGGGTCTCGGCATTAGGAAGGTTGAGAACCACTGCCCTAAAGCAAAGGCCCAGATGGTGAACACTTGGTAAATTCTAATAAATGTTTAAATAAGAATTAATACCAATCCTTCACAAAGTCTTTTAAAATATAGATGAGGACAGGGGAAACTAGGTAGAGGAGGAGAGGAATAATCAGCTTTTCTATAAATCTAGAATGGCTCTAAAAAATAGTCTAGCCCAGCCAGTGTAGAGCATTAACTGGCTCAAGTGGTAGAGCATTAACCCATGAACCAGGAGGTCACAGTTCGATTCCAGGTCAGGGCACATGCCAGGAGCTGAAAGCTCCATCTCCAGTAGGGTCATAAGGGGTGCAGGAGGCAGTTGTTCAATGACGCTTTCTCATAATTGATGTTTCTATCTCTCCTTTCCTCTCTATGAAATCAATAAAAAATATATTTTAAAAAATAGTAAATTATTTTTAGGTAGGTAGATAAGTATAGATATAGAGATACTGGTAAAGAAACTAGCCCAGATCCAAACACAAGGTTCCAAGTTGAAAGGCCCTCCAAGCAATGAAAATAGTCTCTATAAGACTCCTCACCATAAAGTTTCAGACAAACTCTAGAGACAGAAAATCAAAGTTATCTACTTTGATAGACTGCAGAATCAGAATGACTTTGGACTTCTCAGTAGAAAGAAACACTAAAAGCTGGAATACATGGACATTAGTTTTAACATTCTGGATGAAAATGACTTTCAACCTAGATTTCTAAATCCTGACAAACTACCAATATCAAAATAGAATAAAGATCTTCTCAGACTCAAAGAAAGTTTCCTCCACATCTTTTCTGAGAAAGCTAATGGAGGATATGCATAACTAAAATAAGAGAGAAAACCAAAGAAGACATGGTGCCCCCCCACCCCCAAAAAAAAAACAAACACCAGATGCCTCTGTAGAGAAAGGAGAAGTGAAGCCTCGACATGCTGGTAGAGCTGCCAGGAGGATACATAAAATTGAGGCTGTGAAGGCAGAGAGGCAGCCCGTCAGACCAGACAGGTTCAAGGTCACGTCCACAACTGGCAGTACACAGACAGTCCTCAGGGTAAGATGTGGACACTATGCACATGAAATATGATTAATAACCCAGGACAAACAAAAGGATGTGGGGGGGGGAGGTAAAGTAATTATAATTCACCAAATATAGATAGTGCATGGCATACTTAACTATAATATAAACTAAATGTTCTAATCAAAATTAAAACATGACTATATTTGGTGGGTGTGGAGATGGCAGCTATACATGAGGGAGGTTAGAAAGAAAGAGCTGAAATTTACCCTCCATGATGCAAAGTAAAGTTCTTGTGACAAAAAAAACTAAGGTTTAGCAGTACATGCACAGTATTTGGAGACAGAGCAATAGGTACAAAAGCAGCCATAAGCCAGGTGACAGCGTTTGCCTCTGCAGAAAAATGGCAGAGGGGTAAGGACCTGCCTTTCTTCCATCTCTTATACACCTTGTCAGCTCTCTCTGCATACATCACTGGCAGGAACAACCTTAGAAATGAGAGCAGACATTGTCGAGCACATCTTTCATCCTGCTCTTGCCGTGGGCCCTCTACAGCACTAAGCTTTAGCAAGCAAATTTACAACAAGAAAGTTTCCATTTTTTCCTTAACTATACAATCAGTAAGTAATAATGTCTAGTGAATGTCCATAAATTTTTAAATAGATTGAAATAGCAAAACAAACATGAGAACTATTCAAAACTGCAGGGTCACAGTAAGTTCACCACATGGCCACAATGCATCAGATGGCATGCATCGGCTCCCTCTATAAATTAAAGTTTCTCCAGGTTTAAAGCAGCTGCTATTCCAGGCAATTGGTTCCCAAATGATGGTACCAGAGACAAACACCAGTCTTTTACCCATAGCTTCCAAACTAAATATACCACACTGATACAAATATCGCCTGGCATATCCAACAGGAGGACAGGGAATGCCATAGCGTGCTGAAAGCACGTGTCTATGAAAGTAAGCCACAGGAGTGACAGAGGGTGCCCAGCATGCCACACAAACATCACGCAACCATATGGCATGCTACACTGGATAGCTACAAACTGTGCACTTACTTTCTGCATATATCATGTGCATGAACTGTGAAAATAATGTGTTAAACAATGTAAAATGGCCGAAGACCATCCTAACTAAAGTTCACAGCTCAACAATGCTGAGATCCTGTGTGGGGGGAGAGACCTGCTAACATGAAGACTTGGTTAAAAATCTCTGCTTTATTTTTTGGCTCAAATATGATTTTAGCCACCAGACAACAAAGCTAAAACAGCTTTTAACACGTGACCCAAACCCCTAATTCCAGCTCCTTCAATGTGACGGGCACTTCCCAACTGTGAAATGAACAAAGAGAACTGCTGCTCAGATGAGTCTGCTCTTATTAAAGTTATTTAGCTGGTATGATGAAGGCATTCTTTTACATCATGTATTTTTTTAGAGTTATAGTTAACCTTCTTCTCAAATGTAGTTCTCAATGAGCAAACTCATAGGAGGTCAACATTTTCATTCCAGGACAAAACTCAAGTTTTAGAAAGCATTAAGCAAATTCTACAAGATTTCATTAGTCCTATGGAATCCCGCTAAGCTGAAAAATCTGCTATGCTCACATAATAACAAAAAAGTCTATAATGATGTAACAGAGGTCTAGAATAGTCAAGTATTCAAGTCAACCATTGGAGCCACACAGAGTAGACACTGAGTTTCCCAAACAACAGCAGAATTCTTTACAAGTCTCGTTCCATTTGGACACATCCCCAACAAAATAAAAGTGGCAGCCAGAGCCTCTGACACTCAGTGCTAGACCTTAGGTAACTGTCTTGCAATAAATCCAAAGAAACCTGGTTTCAGCTTCTTTCACTAGAGCATGTTTTTAAAGAACTGCCAGCCTCATTCTCCAAGCCCTGTGCATTCACAAGAACGGCTGTGACCATGTGTGTCCATTTTAACAGGACTACCTTCTCCATTTGGTCAGAATTTGGGGGGAAATTTTTAGATAACATGAGATAGCAGAAACCCCCATTCCTATTCACAGAGGCCCAGCTCTTCTGTAGCTTTTTATATATTTTTAAAAAGTATGTGGCCCTGGCTGGTGTGGCTCAGTTGGTTGGAGTGTTGCCCCATACACCAGAAGGTGGTGGGTTTGATTCCCGGTCAGGGCACATACCCAGGTTACGGGTTTGATCCCCAGTCCGGGCGTGTACGAGAGGCAACTGATCTATCTCTCTCTCTCTCTCTCTCTCTCTCTCTCTCAAATTAAAAAAAAAAAAAAAAAGATTAGCAGAAAGCACACGACACGCATACCTGGGGCTCTGGCATCCACTGCCTCTAGGACCTTACCTAAAACACCCTCTATGCTGAGGGGCTTCTAGGCCACTCCCACATTTAACAATTTGCTAAGAGAACTCACCATATAGTCATACTCACAGCTGTAATTATTACAGGACAATCGTAGTAAAAGAACACAAAGAAAACCAGCAACTGGAAAAGGTGTGCGGGGTGAGGACCAGGTGCGCCAGGCACAAGCTTCCTAGAGCCTCCACTGGTGAAGTCACACAGGATGTGGTTAATCTCCCAGCAACGGGTGGGGACCACCTGGGAAAGGCGGTCTGCTCATTAGAGTCTCAGTGCCTGGAGATTTTATTGGGGCTGGTCACACAGACACCCTCTGCCCAGTACTTCCCAAAATGTCAGACTCCCTGAAGGAAAGTAGGGGCACAGCGTAAGGCCTGCACCGTGGGGCACAGGGAGCCACTTTTTGGGAATACTGGGAATCTTCCCCTCATCCAAGTTTCCAGACACTGCCCAGGGCCAACCCTACAAGCAGGCGTCTCCAGATAGCCGTCCGGCCTGCGGTGCCAGCTCCTTCCTGCACCCACCTCTAGGTCTCACCGCAGCAACCTTCGAGCGTTACCCAGGAACCCCACCGTGTGTGCTGCCGGTCCGTTCAGGGCCCCGGCCCCTGTGAGCTGCAGAGCATGGTGAGCCATCCTGGAGCAGGAGAGTCTCACTGCCTAAACCCTGTTTTCCCAACAATGATCGTGACATCATCAAACAGCCCTCTGCCTCCAGCCCCTGCTCTGCCGTTCATCTGTGTCCTCCCTCCAATTTTGCCCAAGAGATTGTTCAGTAGTTTCGTCTTTAAGTTTTGTCTCTCACCATTCATTCAAAATCCAGAAGGCTGAGGTTAGTAAAACATGGGCATAAAAACTCTATTCTCAGAGATTACCTTTGTCAGCACACGAAGAGTAGTTAAAGGCCCATCTCATTGCCTTGTGCACAGCTCAGGGCCCATAGTGAGAGCGATACCGGGTCTGACATGACTCAGCAAGAAAGAACATAGCCCCACGCAGCTACTCGTGGAATCCTGTCCTTAGGGTGAGGGGCCCACTGTCATATCCAATTAAGGGACATCAAGACCCCTGTATACTTCAACATTCCATCCCATGTCTAGGTGCTCTGTAAACTCTTGTCAAACAGGATGAAGAAACGAAAAGGCGAGGCAGAGAACAGAGCTTCAGGCCCAGCTCTGACTCAGCTGTGTGAGCTTGCATGTCTCTGGGCCTCTGCTGTTGCCGTGACCACAAGGACAGGCTCTGACCAGCTGCTCTGTGAGTGCGGTCCACCTCTAACTCGCAGGGTTTTCACATGACTTTCTCCCTTAAAGGAATGGGCGGGGCAAGGGGTTTGGAATTCATTTGGTGCAAGGTTTCTGCATCACAGTTCAAATTATGCACATCCAACTCTCCATTAATTTTTAAATTCAGACACAACAGAGACATCTGTGCACTCAAGTTGCCTTGGGTCTGATAAGATGCTGACCCCCAGCTTCTTCGCGGGGAGGCTGACATTACTGAACAGAAAACTACCATTTCAAAGATGTTTTCCAAACCAAACTCATTCTTAGAAAGGCTCCACTCACTCAAAGATACTCTAAGCACATACTATAACTAGGTGCTGTGTGTATATAATATATAGAACCATCTGAACCAAAAGAATGGTGAATTTTCAAAATCCATCCATTTTAAATATGCTTCTAAAATCAGGGGCTGGCCTGGGACTTGGCGAGATGTCTGGGTGAGGAATTGGAATGGGAAGGGACCCCTGACATACCATACGATCAGGACATTCTCTCCCATCACCAATCCACTAACCATACATTCTTTGAAAATTTATCACAACAAAAGAAGAAGTGCAAACCAAAATGTTAACTGAAAAACAGCAGGAGGAAGAGCAGAAGAAGGGAAAAAAGTCTGAACTCACCGGGACTGCGGCAATCCTTTTTTACTGAGGTCCGCCCTCACACGTTCTCCTACATGTCTGTAAATTTCCACTAAGCTGTTTATTGCTGCATCTCGAACCTAGATGTAAAAGAAGAGATCTTACAGCTCTCGGTGTCATCCCACAGCACTTCCTGCTGGGACACAGCAGGCTACACACCACCCCAAGTTCATTGCCATTTTACCAATGCAACTGTGTATACAATCCTTTCTAGCTATTAGACCAGATGAACCCATGGTTAACAGTTTTGACTCTGTAGGTACAATCCCAAAGAGTAGAAAAACTTAGGTCCTATTCCCATATACATATTCAAGTCCATATCCCTTAGTTTTTTTTTTTCATTCTTTAAGATGATGTCAGAAAACTAGAATTTTCAGGGCATCTTTCCAAATTAGAAAGTAATACAAATACATAATTTATACTGACAATAAAACACCATGTAAAGTACTCTGGATTTAGGTCAAACAGTAAGTGAATAAGGAAAATGGGCAGTACGGCCTGTATTCAAGAAGCTCATAAATTAAAAATTAAAAATGAGAAAAACACTCATGGTTCTAGAAAGGAAATGGGGAAAATTCCATATATTCTACATTTAATACAGGAGAGGCTGTAATAAAATCACTTTATACATGAGTACAAAGAGCTGGTAGTTTAGGGAGGGAACACGCACACCACAGGAGACCAAGGAATGTTCTATGGGGAGGAAGGAACCACCTGGAATGTGCCTGAATGTGCATTTTACCAGGAAAGGATGCAATGAGGCAGCTGCCAAGCGAGGCGCAGCCTGCACAAGGGCCTGGGAGCAGAGTGAAGGGCGTGAGCCTCAGGAAGAGCAAGTAAGCAGCCAGGACAAACACAAATATGAACAAAGGAGGCAGCAATAAATAAGGCTCAAGGGCAGAATGGAATAAAAAAAGAGAGAGGAAAAAAACTAGGGGAAACTCAAATATGAACTATTACACATTACCATTATGTCAATATTAAATTTATTGAATGTGAAAATGAGATAGCTATATATATAAAAGGCTAATATCCTAAGTGTCCAAGGGTCCGACCGGTCGCTATGATGCGCACTGACCACCAGGGGGGCAGACGCTCAATGCAGGAGCTGCCATGATGGGCACAGAGAAATGGCACCATGGACCTTCACCCACAAAGCAACACTCGGCTTCCCCAAGTGAGACACAGGCCCTACCACCACCCTGCACAGCCACAGCCCACCAAATCGCAGCCAACGCTGCTGAGACCCCATGGTGCAAAATGCGGCCCACAGCCCAGCCCAGCCCAGAAATGGTGGCCATGGTGCCAGGTAATAACATCACATAGCAACCGCCCGGCTTCCTCTCCTTGGCAGCGACTAGCCTCCTTGCAGTTTCTTCAGCCCAGGAACACAGCTTGCTTTGTAGCCAGGTGCAAACATTTCACACTGTAACCAAATGTCTGTAAAGCGTTTTCCCGTGCCTCATCTCATTTGATCCTCACAGAAGTCCTGGAGGAGGTAGATAGACTCGGTGGAATCCCATTTTCTTTTCATTAGCAGGAAAATGGAGATTTAGAAAATTTAGAAACTTGACCCAACTGAAAAGAAGAAATGGTGGACCTTGAAAATGACTTCAGGTTTTCTCACTGCGCAGAATATAGTCAAACACTGCTGCAGTTAAATATTTTACCCTTTGTTCTCCCTGTGTGATCTACAATAATAATCTGCTTCATGTTGATATTTACTGCTGTGTTGCTGACAATTACCTGAAAGAGAAGTTGGGGTGCTTCACTGGGCTGGAAGAAGTTAAGCTACATCAGAAAGCAGGTCTAATTAAGCAAGTTCATTCTATATATATAAAAGGCTAAGTTGACTTGTGCTTGCACGATACATATAAAGCTCTCGCTGGCACCAATCGCATGTGTACGTTTCAATCTGTCATTGTCAAACGTGAATTTGGTTGACACTTCTATTATAGAGAATAGTGATATTAAAATGTTTCTTCTAATTAATTTCCTTTCAATGTGCACAAATCCGTGCACTGGGCCACTAGTGCTTATATAAGAAAATGTCCTGTTGTTAGGAGATGCACAGTATAAAGCATCAGGACTAAAAATATCATGTCTATAAGACACTTTCAAATATTCAGGAAAAAGCGTATTTTTGTCTACCTCAAACTCACCACAAGAAGGAACCCTAACATTTCAGGCCAGTAGGACTGCACAAGACAAGAGCCCACATGTTCAGCATTACCTGCCGGGCCTGAGTTGAATGCTTTACAGATTCTGAGGTCTCTGCATCTGCAGCCATCCTCACAGGGCCTCTGGGGACCGTGTCATGGGGTCTGGGGCAGTGAGGCCAGCCACCTGCCGCCTGAGTGCAGGCCCACATCCTTCTCACCTTAGAACACTGCCTTCCACTGAGGGTGTCAAAATAGAGATCCCTGTGAATCCCACAACTTGAGGGACGGCTCCACCTCCAGAGAAAGGAAGGGTGCGGTAAGCTGATGGGAAGCACACCTACCCTCTCCTGGGAGAACAGCCCCAGCCAGCCTGCCTTGGAGAGCGGGTGCCACACCCCTGCAGACTCAGCGCGGCCTCAAATGCACTGCGCTCACTGCCATGGCCTGCAGCCCTGGGCACAGGCTCCCCATTCGGAGCACAGCTGGCTCAGCCCAGTTCAGGTCCAGCCGCAGGGAGTACCGAGACCAACAATTCTCAGACACTTAAAGATGCGCATGGAAGTCTTTATCTGAAACAGAGACTTCCTATGGTGAGTGACGTCTTAGCACGCTGCCTTTGCTGGAGCCACTGTCCTCCTAGCTCTGCAAACTGCACTCCGGGAAGGAAACCCTATCCTGAGCTCAGGAGGTAAAATCTCAGTGTAACACAGGGAAGGGAAGGGATTCTCCACAGGAAACCTGAGGGAGCGGGAGGGCCGCAGGGAACTCAGGAGCATCTCCGCCCTTGCCAAGAGAAATGCCGGACACCACAAACACATGAACACCACAAACACACGACACTGAGGGAAAGGGGTCGCTGGCAGGGCACTTGATAACGTGAGAACCACTCGTTCCTGGTGGACAGGAGGGAATACAGTGTTAAGGTTATGTTTGAAAAGAATCTTATCTTTTACAGTATTTAAGAATTAAATGAGCTCGACCTGTGTGGCTCAGTGGTTGAGCATCAACCTATAAACCAGGAGGTCACGGTTGAATTCCTGGTCAGGGCACATGGCTGGGTTGTGGGCTCAATCCCCAGTACGGGTGTGAAGGAGATGGCCAATCAATGATTCTCTCTCATTACTGATGTTTCTATTTCTGTCCCTCTCCTTCCTCTCTGAAATCAATAAAAACATTTTTAAAAGAAGTAAATGAAATGCTGTCTAAGATTTGCTTCAAAATATTGGGATGGGGGAGGGAGCACAGATGGAACTAAACTGGCCTTGTCTCATCAGCTGCTGAAGCTCGATGATGGCAATGAGATGCACTCTCATTCTCAGTGTCCTGCAGGTTTCAACCTCTCAGTACAGAAAAGTTAAAACAGGAGGAACACGGGAAGCACCAGGCTTTCGTCAACCAGGCAGGCGGAGCATGCAGGCGGCTGGGCTGGACCTGGGCTGTGTCTTTGGGGACAGCTGCAAAGGACAAAGCCCAAGGACTGAGCCAGTCTCTGGGAAATGACTGTTCACTAACAAAGCCTAGAGCCCCTCCTCATGATGCAGGACAATGCCTTCTCCCACGGCTCCAGCCGAAAGCATCCTAAGCAACACCCCTCTATCTGTATGGAGGGGTTCCCCACTGCCAGTCACTCTGCCCAGACCAATATGCAAATGAACTCACGCCCTCTAAGGGAGAGGTGTCCAGAGTTTACACCGTGTCAGCGGCCTCCTGAGAGCCAGGCAAACTCCCCACGCGAGAGCTGAAGGCACAGAGCACAGCGGCAGCACTGCCCAGATACCACTGTCCTCTCTGGCCTGAGACAAATGCTAAGAAGGGCAAGTCATTCAAGCAGCTGTGGGGTGTCTACTGAACCCTCACACTGCTGGAGGGCAGTCCTGGGACAAGGAAGCGGAGCGAGTCACAGTCCTGACCCTCAAGGGCCAGACTAATGAAAAAGTTAAAGGCAAGCCCTGGCCGGTGGCTCAGTGATTAGAGCGTCGGCCAAGCCCAGAAGGGTCTTCAGTTTCATTCCGGTCAAGGGCACGTACCTTGGTGGTGGGCTCAATGTCTGGTGTCTGGTCCAAGTGCGTGTGGGAGGCAACCAATCGATGTGTCTCTCTCACATTGGTGTCTCCCTCTCTGTGCCTCTCCCTGTCACTCTAAGAAAATCCGTGGAAAATAGCCTCAGGTGAAGGAGGCATGGGTAAGTGGATGGGATCAGAGAAGGGGCTGGGAAGTTTCCTGCAGGAGGGTGCTGGAAATGCGGCTTGTGTGCGTCTGCGCTTGCACACGCATCCGTGCAGACCAAACACTCCAAAAGCGGGTGTGAGCACATGACCCTTGAGCACTCCATCTGGAACACTCTGACTCTATCAGATTGCTAACAGCTGCCCAGGGAGCACCAACCTCATTTTACCAGAAATGTTCATCTCCCACAGGCCCAGCGTGACTACTCATCACCTGTGGCTAAGTAAGCAACTGCATTAGGGACAAGTAAGTTCAACTAGCCAGGCTGGCTTTCCTGCTCCACTAAAGCATACCCTCCAAGTGTGGCCTCTATAAAGGACTTTTCCACAGAAAACAAAAATGGAGACAACACCAAAAAGGGGAGGGGGCCAATAACTCATTGAGTAATCTAGAATTTTTAAATTAATGCTGAACATAAAGTATGATTCCATAAATCAAAATATCTAACAATTGTATTTGGATGTTAACTATATATTTTCAATGCAGCTGGGTAAGAGATGAATGGAGAGAAGTAGGCGCCAGCCGAGGAGACGAGACAGTGGGGCAGTGAGCCTGAGACGCCAGGCTGGGAAGAAAAGCAGCAGAACAGCAGCTGAGAGGGTGCGAAAGTGCAACTGGGGTTCAGGGCCAAGAAGAAAGGATAAGACAATGAATGGGAGGGTCCCAGGAGCTGGTGGGAGCAGGAGAGCACGGCGAGGCTCTCTGCAGGGACTTGAGCAATCATGACGGCCTGTTCGGCCCTGGCTGGGATTGAGGTGGTCAGAGCATCATCCCCATATGCCAAGGTTGCAGGTTTGATCCCCCAGTCAGGGCACATACAAGAATCAACCAGTGAATGCAGAAATAAGTGGAATGACAAATCTCTCTCTCTCTCTTTTTCTTTTTCCTCCCTCTCTCAAGTTAATCAATTAATAAAAAAATTTAAAATAAAAATAAATAAAATGAAGACCTGTTTACTATACAAATGTATCCTTGGTAAGTTTGTGTTCCTATTTTCAACCCTGAAATGAAATGTTTTCTTAACAGCCTGCACGAGTGAACGTGGACCAGAGGACTCAGCTGTGACCGAGCTGGCCCAGACCTGCCCAGCCCGGGGAGATGGCACCTGGCCACAGCTTACCCACTCCTCTCCCTCCCGTCAGCTCAGGAAGTGGGGCCTCCTTTTCGTGTTTTGTTTTGTTTTTGAATTTAGGTAAAATTTACATAAAATATCTACAGTTGTCAAGGGTTCAAGGAGTTTCCACAGGTGTACACACCAGTATGGCGGCTACCCAAAGCAAACCATGAACGTTTCCAGGCCTAGAGAAGTCCCCTCACAACTTCCGGTCAATCCCCACCCACAGTGTTCGCCTCCAATCAGTGTTGGGCATCCTCCCCGAGGCCCACCCTCTTCCAGCTGCAGAGATGGTGGCCAGAGTGATGGGATCCTGGAGGCTGGTCTGGAGGACATCACTTTACAGGCTCATGAAGTCTCAGCCCCATGTGGAAAGAGGGCAGAGTGGCCGCCACATTTACCAATGGTATCTTATAAACGCTAATGGGCTCATGATCTTAAACAATAATCAGAGTTCTATAAAGATGAATAGTCACACCCACCATCAGGTATACATAGAACACCAACAAGCATGTTAGCTGTCTAAACCAGCCGTGGGCAAACTACGGCCCGCAGGCCGGATCCGGCCCGTTTGAAATGAATAAAACTAAAAAAAAAAAAAAGACCGTACCCTTTTATGTAATGATGTTTACTTTGAATTTATATTAGTTCACACAAACACTCCATCCATGCTTTTGTTCCGGCCCTCTGGTCCAGTTTAAGAACCCATTGTGGCCCTCGAGTCAAAAAGTTTGCCCACCCCTGGTCTAAACCAATGACCATTCTCAGGGAAACACACTCACCTGGCTGTTTGGATCTCCAAGTAAATTACATATATGTGGCACGATCTTGTTTAGTGTCAAAGTATGTGCTCCAGAGCTGAAAACAAAAGGAGTGTTTTATCATCAGTGAGAAAGAAGAAACAGAAGCTACTCTGCCCACACTCACCCTCCCCTCCGTGCCCAGGGCCTATCACCCCTCGCACCGGGCTCTCGTCTTCCCATCTTCTCCATCCCCTTCCCACCTGGTTCCAAAATAAAGGTGCTGTGGCGGCCCCTGGGCACTGAGTTCGAAACCATGAGTGCCTCTCCCGGGCATGTCTTCGCCCTGGCACTCGGGCTCTCTCCACCTGGCCCCACGCTGGGCCAAGCCAAGCCCCAGCCCTTCCAGCCAGCTCACCTCCCACATGGCTGTCTCTACATTACTGCTTTTTCATGTAATGGCTCCGACTATGCCCAGCTCGGCACACTCAACTAAACTGTGCACAGCTCGATGCTCCCACTGGCATTCAGGTAGTAAGAGCTGAATGAAAGACTGATGAAGTGGCTGCAGAGGATTCCGACTGACCCTGCTTGTGGCGAGCATGTGTTCACAAGGGCCCACATCGTAAGCACTGGCACAGATAGCTTTGTGAACACAACTCTCTGGCAAGCTGGTTGCTTCCTTAGGATAAACTCTTAGAAGTGAAACTACTACGATCAGCCTTATCCGGCTTGGCTCAGTGGATAGAGCATCAGCCTGTGGACTGAGGGTCCTAGGTTCGATTCCGGACAAGGGCACATGCCTGGGTTGCGGGCTCGTTCCCCAGTAGGGGGTGTGTAGGAGGCAGCCAATCAATGATTCTCTCTCATCATTGATGTTTCTATTTCTCTCTCCTTCTCCCTTCCTCTCTGAAATCAATAAAGAAATATATTTGGAAAAAAAAGAAGTGAAACTACTACAATCAAAGGCTAGAAACATTTTTTTAAAGTTTCCTATACATATGGCCAAATTTAATGGCACTAAAAAGGCTAACACCTTAGGAGGGGGAATTTACATGGTGATAGAAATGTTATCATCCCAATTTTGCTTATAAAAATAATGTAACTTTAGAGACTGGAATAAAATGCACCACAGTTAACAGTGATTATCTGAAGGTGCTAGAATTATGGGTAATCATCATTTTCTTCTTTATTTAAATTTTCTGTAACACAATCAGAAAAGATGATTTGTAATTTCAATTTCAAAAAAGCCTTTCCTACAAATAAGCACATGAAAAATAATCACATCAACAGTCATTAAGGAAATACAAATTCACACCATGAGATATCACCACACACCTATCAAAATGGCTAAAATTAAAATAGTGATAACATTCAATGCTAGCAGGGATGTGATGAAATTGATTCATTCACACATTGCTGGTGGGAATGTAAAATGGTATAGACAACTCGGGAAAATAGTTTGGCAGTTTCTTTTAAAACTAAAAATGATCACTTAGCCTTATCAGTTTAACACCGGATACGGCCTCTATCCAAGGACAGCATACCAAGTGGATTTTTGGAGGAGAGAAATGGCCTAGGAGCTCGCTCCATCCACACCTCGCATCCACCTGGTATTGTAGTACTTCTGGGAAGTGGTGCTCCCCTTGGGGACATCAGTCATACAAAGGGAAGAAAGTTATTTTAAAAAAACTAAAAATAAACTTACCAGTGCACAGCCATTGCACTCTTGAGCACTGACCCAAGAGAAATGAAAGCTGATGCTGAAACAAACTTGTACAAGTGTTCATAGCAGCTTTATTTGTAACAACAAAAAACTGGGAGTGATTCAAATGTCCTTCAACAGCTGAATGGTTAAACAAATCCTGATATGTCTATGCATGGAATTCTACTCAGCAATAAAAAGAAATGAACTATTGTTTAAGCAACATATATGCAACCTCAAGTGGAATGAAAAAAGCCAATCTCAAAGGGTTACACTGTGTATGACCCCATCTACATAACATTCTTGGAATAAAGCCATCGAGGTGGAGAATGGACTAGTGGCTGCCAGAGGTTAGGGACTAACTACAAAGGGGCCGCGTGAGGGAGCCTGGGGTGACGCACAGCTTTGTACCTTGACACGGAACTACACACGTGACAGAACTATGCAGAACTGCACTCACATGTGTGTGACTGGAGGAATGTGAATAAGCTCTGTGGGTTGTATCAATATTAATTTCCTGTGTTGTCATTGCACAGGCAACATGATAACATTGGGGGGAGGAGGGAGAGGGGGTTTGCACGACTCTCCCAATACATTTCTCTACAACTTCCTGAAATCAATAGTTATTTCAAAATAAAAAGTTAAAAATGAAAAAGCTCAGACAAGAAAATCCTCAGGTCCTGCCCAGACTTACGCATTGAGTGTGGCGACAAGGCAGACACACATGCCTTCCCGAGTCCGGAAGTTCTTGTGCTTGAAGCCGCCCAGCATCCGGTCCCACACATACTGTGGATGGCAAAGGACAGGTGAAAAGAGAGGAGGAGACTCCCGCAGCCTTTTGTTTAACTCGGGGCCAGGAAAAGAGGGACTCTCCACAGGGGCCCGTCAGTCCCAGCCGCTAACCCCCATTTAGTCATCAGCCGAGCACACTGAAAAATGGTGACTATTTGTATATCAAGTTAAATTTCTTCCAAACACATTTCTTCATATAATTGTATTTCATTCTCCCAACGACCCCAACAGGAGGTATAGCTGCCCCCATTTCATGGGTGAGGAAAGGGAGGTCGAAAAAGGTTGGGTGACTTCAAAGATCACACACCCACACTGCTCTCCTGCCTGGACCAGCCGTCTCCACCCACCCAGAGCCCACCATCTGCTCATCTTTGAAGGCCAGTCTAGTTTTCACCTTCCCTAGAAGGGTTTTTCCAATAACATGCCCCTTCCCCAGCAATGCGCAGCTGGACCCTGGAAGGCAGGGCTGTGTCTGGGTCCCAGCGGCCCCAGCTCACTAGCAGACAGAGACCAGCCAGGCCTCCTGACACCCAGACATCATAACTGCTCTTTTCAAAGAAATACAGAATCGGTTACATAAATGAGCTCAAGTTTATGGATTAAACCAAGCACTCAAAACCCATGTTAAGTCCACTAACTTATTCAAAATACACCCTTTGCTATTTATTATTTATTTAAATATGGGGATGAGGGGGAGCTATGAAAATTTCCATCTGCAATACATCAGATTAAAATAAATTGTCTTTCTGTATGGAGTAACCCACCAATGTTAGGGGACCACCGGCATGCCTGCCGCGGCCACCGACCGCCCTACCTGGGGATTAGCAGCTTGATCCATGATCTTTAGCAGCAGAGCCTGGTCCTGCTCCCTCACGGAGTCTTTAGCATCTCCCAGTCTGTCTATTAAACTTGGCAGCACTGGAAATCAAAATGCAAAGTGATCAAATGAACACCTGTTGGGGTGGGGTGGTGTCACCAACTGTTGATATTTCCATTAACTGGGAAGACAAATCCTAGCGGAAATGAGGTCCCTCATCTAAAACCATCAATCCCCACAGCACTGTTCTCTTCGTTAAAGTCCAGGGAACTACTCTAAGAATCAGCAAAATCCTTTTTGCATGGGTATATGTGTCTTCTTATTCACATATTCCTCCAGCCACCTCCCAACATCTTCATGCTGGTCAAATATTAAAAAAAGATGTCAATGGAGACCTTAGCAGGAAAGAGTCAATACAAAAGGAAATTCAGGTAAGAGAGACGGGCTCCAGCACATTTCCTTGGGGGTAGGGGCAGACACTTATGGCTCAACCTACCCTTTGTCTCTGTGTTTTACATAAGACACATTCGTGCTTATCCCGCCCCTATGCAGAACGCATCTGTTCTCCCCTTCTCCTCCAGACACCCAGGTGCGGGCCACTGGCCAGTGCTCCAAAGGCACAGGCATCCCAGAGGTCAGATTCTTCTAAGAGTCTATGAACATGAACCTTTCTTTTACAAAAGATATTCCTGACCAATTCAGTTAATTTAGGAGGAAAGTGAAACCCTATTAAAATGTTGAATTTCTTAAAGTAAGGGGGTTTTATTTGAATGGGAAAAGAGCTCCACCTTATCCACAGGAGCACACTAACCAGAAAGTTAAAAGAAAGTAACAGATACCAGCTATATGTAGACCAACTGACACAGAGACGTCTGTGAGAAATGCTCACACACAGATCTGCTTGGTGCTCATGTTGTCATAAACTCGCAGAGGTCAGGAATTTAGAGATGAAATTATCTCTAGACCTATAAAACCTGTGGCTATTTTCATTTCATTTTACTGAAATACTGTTTTCCCTTCAAAGTCAGAAAGTGATGATTTAATACACACGTGTAAGGATGTAACAAAGTGAGAGATAACAGCAGTCCCATCGCCTGGAAGCGCAGGACTGCTGGCGTCTGCAGGACGGCTTAGAGCAGCGGTTCTCAACCTGTGGGTCGCGACCCCTTTGGGGGTCGAACGACCCTTTCACAGGGGTCGCCTAAGACCATCGGAAAACACATATATAATTACATATCGTTTTTGTGATTAATCACTATGCTTTAATTATGTTCAACTTGTAACAATGAAAATACATCCTGCATATCAGATATTTACATTACGATTCATAACAGTAGCAACATTACAGTTATGAAGTAGCAACGAAAATAATTTTATGGTTGGGGGTCACCACAACATGAGGAACTATATTAAAGGGTCGCGGCATTAGGAAGGTTGAGAACCACTGATTTAGAGGGAAGGACTGCTTTGGGGGGGGGGGGGGGGTGTCAGGGCCCAGTAGGGCCAGCCAGGGCTAAACTAGGACAGCTAATTTGCACAGAAATAAAAGAATTCGCAGTAATACTTCGTGCTAGAACACAAATGCTGGAAGCACACAAATGGAGGGCGGGGTCTGGGAGGGATGGGGATGTCGGGAGGTCAGGGAGGGCAGTGGTGCAGCCCCAGCAGGAGGCTGAGGCTAAAGGAGATGGCTGACGCGTAGGAGGGGAGCAGGGGCGCTGGCGGGAGGTTGGGCACGGCTAACTGCAGGATTTGGGGAGACTGAAGAGACTGGAGGCCAGAGGGAGGAGAGTCTGGGGACCCGCCCCACACTTGCCCACAGCTCACCTGTGCCAATCTGCGCCTTGAACCGATCCTGCAGCCGGGTGACTAGCGCGGATAGGATGTCCATGCCCAGAAGAGCCACCTGCAATGAATGGGAAACACCGAGACCCCGTGAGCAGCCGGCCTCAGCCCCAGGGCCCTCGCCCAGCAGCTCCCAGGGCGCCCCCACATTTCTGGCTCAAGCACTGTCCCAGGGTCCAGAGAGCGCGTGCCGACTGGCAAGATTACACTGGTCATCAAGAGGGCTGCTCTTGTACAAATAGAGCAGTTTAGTTTCAAAAGGAAACGGTCGGAGGCGAAAAACGAAATAAAAAGCTGCTACAGCCTGACTACACGTCCGTGAGCTGAGAATGGGAGAATAAGACGCAGCCCCGCCCCCTGGCCCCGCCCCAGCGAGGAGCGCATATGCAAATTGTCTCGTGGCTGGCGCGTGGCCTCCTGGGTAAAACCAAGCGGCCTCTTTGCTCTCTCAAAAGCCTCAGAAAACTAGGAGTTGGTAGTTTGCTTCGGGAGTTGCGGTCAACTTAAGTGCACTAACGCGTAGCGAAGCCGGAACTTGCAAATCAGTCACCACAACCCAACCAGGTATTGGCCAGCACTGCTAGCGGCGCACCCTAAATACGATGCCAACCATCCTTTTCTTGGGGTTGCGCTACTGTCCAATGAACGCCTAGTGAGGGCAGTACTGCTAACGCCTAAACAACACGTTCGCATCAGGCCGGGCTCTGCTTTGCCTTGGTGCAATTTTTGGAACAATTACAAACCCGTCTTTTAAAACTAACCAGTTCACAATGAATTATGGACATCTCACTGACGCAGTATTGCTGCGTGTGCCATCTGCTGGCCAAACTAACCAGGCACCTCCAGTTTACTTCCAGGAGACTCGCTTCACCTTTCTTTTTTTAATTTTGGGGGTGACATGTCCTGCCCGTTTTTTTTTTCTTTTGGCTTAACCCCGCACCACCACTCCAGCCCCCTCCCATCTGTTAGTCTGCTCTCTAAATCTGTCTCTATTTTAGTAGGCATCTCAAATTTTAGTATCTACTTTCTTATACTTAACCTAGGTTGTAGGCTGCATGTTCACTTCAAAATGTGCAAATAACTCACTTCACAAATATGCCTTTGTACTTCAACATCATGTATTAGACCACTGAGCCATTTATGGAAAGATCCATTAGCCATCATAAAAATGATGGCAATATAAGCCCTGGGGAGTCACACTCAGGCATAGAATTTCTTTAGTAAAGACTTATTTTTTGTCAAGCAAGCCCTGTCCCTTGCTTCTGTACATCTAGGTCAGTGGTTCTCAATCTGCCTAATGCCGCGACCCTTTAATACAGTTCCTCATGTTGTGGTGACCCCCAATTTCGTTACAAATTGAACATAATTAAAGCATAGTGATTAATCACAAAAACAATATGTCATTATATATGTGTTTCCCGATGGTCTTAGGCGACCCCCGTGAAAGGGTCATTCGACCCCCCAAAGGGGTCGAGACCCACAGGTTGAGAACCGCTGATCTAGGTTAACACACCTTTGAAATAAGTGTAACCACCCTCAAGAGCACATTATCTTGTTAACTGGAATAGTTCCTGTAATCCAATCTCCGCCTTGCTTTCTCCCACCTCCATATAATCCTTCCTTAATTCCAAATGCATAAAATAAAAAAAAACTGTTACTCTCCAGAGCACTTGAGATCTTGCTCCCCGGCATATATCGTCAGTTTTGGCTCAAATAAAATAATAAAAACCTCTACAGGTTTGAACATTTCTTACATTGACAAGACTAAAATCAGTATTTCACACTCGTATTGTACTTTATTGTTTTTAAGGCACTTTTGGGTGAATCTGAGTAGCCTCACAATAATCTGAGATGCAGACTGTATTATCCTCTTTGCTAATGAGGAAAATAAAGACCAAAGAGTTAGAGAGAATTACTCAAGTCAAGTTCAGATAGTGACCAATCTGAAAACTAACCGAAGCCTCCTAAGTCAAGGCCATGTGCAGTACAGCAAAAGCAGAACCCACGTGCACAGTCTTGTTCCTCCCCTAGCTAGCTTAAGACCTTGAGCAAGTCACAATACTCCTCTGCCAGTACTAGATAACCCCCAGCCAGCCTCAGCTCCAAACCTCTGTGGTGCTCTGAGGCTGAGTATAGGAACAGGTGCAAGGGCTTTATAAATAAAGATCTGGGGTGGGATCCCGGCTACCACCCCTGCTGGCCAGCTGAGCTTAAAATGCTTTGTCAGTCCAATAGGAACAATAACACATTGACCTTAGGGAATACACAGGAGGACTAAGAGTTTTAACAAATTGCCTGCAATATCCAGTGGAACCTCAGATCTTGAACTTAATCCATTTGGAATGCTGCTCCAGAGCAATTTGCTCGAAAACCGAATCATGTCTTCCCATTAGAAATAATGTGAATTGAATTAATCCATTCTAGACCCCAGATGATTCCGTTTTAACCTTTTTTACATATAGTACATGTCTAATGTACTGTTGAATCTATAAATACACACTTCTTTTCTAAAATGTATCCAACCACCGCCTTCGTTCCAGGGTGCCTTTCGGGTCAGCATGCAGCGTCTTTGCTTGTTCAGTATCACTGCCTCCGGAATGCTGTCACGGGCTCACTGCTTTCCTTTATCCAAATCAACACCAGTTTTCCTACCTCTTCAACTGTGGCCACTGTTTCTTTCACACCCTTAGCAACATTAGCACTCCCTCCTCTATTTGTTGCCTGAGACACCCCTTTTGTCACGATGAGGTATCAGCATGAAAGGGTTGTCAGGTGGAAAACAGAAGTTTGGTTCGAACACCAAGACATATTTCCTGGGAACAACTTAGATGCGAACTGAATTGTTCAAGATGAGAGACGCTCAAGAAAAGAGGTTTGACTGTAGTAGGTACTCACTAAACACCAGCTCCTTTCTTTATAAAAGCACCACTTGGAAAAACAAACAAAACAGCATGGCTAACTGAGGGGAGAGAGGGACAATCAGAGTGGGCATAAATCCAAAGTAAGGTCACTCTAAACCCCACTGCCCAACGATAAGCCTCCTAATATGTTGATGACCATCCCTTGAGACATCTGTGCATATACACTGTGCACAGGAATTTTACATGAAGAGGTTCATTTCATATATATACACTGTTATATATACACACTAGAGGCCCAGTGCACAAAATGCATGCACTGGTAGGGTCCCTAGCAGCTGCCAGCGGGTA
>NW_005871584.1:243551-244601 GCF_000147115.1 Myotis lucifugus | reverse complement strand
TTTCCCTGCCCAGCTGCCTGCGCAGCAAGGGCCTCCCTCCCTTTCCCGGCCGGCCCCACCCCTTGGTCGAACTCCCGGCTGAGGGGACAATTTGCATACTATGCTTTTATTATATAGGATATATAGTTTCACTCAATATGACATGGAAATCTTCCCAAATCAATAAATATAGATCTCTTGCCCCCATTTTCAGTGACTGTGATGTCCTACTGAAGCTAGGTACCATAATGACCAAACCAATCCTCTGAATTCCCTACTGACATTCAGGTTGGGTTAGAATTTCTCATTCCTTTAAAAAACACTGTGATGTGGGCACACTTCCACATGTGCTGTCATCTCCTTCAGACAAACTCTGAAAAGGACAGCTGCTGGGTAAAAGGAATGCACACTTGGCACTTCATTAGCACCATCTACACTAATAAAAGAGAAGCATGGTAATTAGCATACGACCGCTACTCTTCCCATTGGCTAATCAGCATATCCTTATGCAAATTAACTGTCAGCCAAGATGGCGGCCGGCAGCCAGGCAGCTGGAAGCAAACATGAGGCTTGCTTGCTCCAGTGACTGCAGAGTCCAACGTTCCCTGCCTGACTTGCCGGCCTCTGAGCTGCAACTCTAAGAAACTTTGTAACAAATATAGAGGCTAAACAAAACCCCAGAAGCCAGCTTTCAGCAAGCCGGGATCTCAGAGCTGGAGTTATACATTGTTTCAATAATAGAACGCAATCAGTAGCAGAATCCTCAGAGCTAGAGCCAGAGCTAAAGCTGGCCCAGAATAAAAAAAGAAAAAAGAAAAAAAAGAGCGGTTGGGAGCTTCAGTCAACAACCGCCAGCCTGAAAGCAGCCCTCAGCCCCTCACCCAGACTGGCCAGGCACCCCAGTGCCTACCCCCACCCTGAAGCCTGTGTGACCAGCTGCAAACACTCATCATCCCCTCATCCAGGCTGCCTAGGAACAGAAGTGAGCACCTCCACCCTGATCCAGGATACTCTTCTCTGTAAACCAGCCGGCCCCCAGGCCTCTATCGTATATAGTAAAAGGGAAATATG
>NW_005871584.1:237536-242969 GCF_000147115.1 Myotis lucifugus | reverse complement strand
GGCTGATGGCGGGGAGCGGGCCTAAGCCAGCAGTCAGACATCTCCCGAGGGCTCCAGGACTGCAAAAGGGCACAGGCAGGGCTGATGCCCCCCACCCCCGAGTGCACGAATGTCATGCACCAGGCCTTTAGTCTTTAACATACAGCACTAGGTACCTTATGGGACTACACACTGCTAGTTCTATACATTTTTTGGTTGTTTTAAGAGACAAGATTGCAACCTCATTAAACATAGAGGAAATTAATTAGCATTCCACACCACACTCACTTTCAATCCAAGAACAAGAGCACAACACAAACGGCAAAAACTGTGTGATATAAGCAGTGACTTAGAGTCATCACACGTGCAATGGGAGAATTCTTCAAGCAGCCTCAGCCCAGGGTGGATGTGGCCCCGAAGTGGGCCTGCAGAGGGTCAGGGTGATCAGCGATGGAGTGTTTCTCACCCAACATTCACCCAAACTTGCCCTTCAAAGTAGTCACCAAATGAGTCCTGGGAGACGCATCCCAATAATAATAGCACTGGGCAGTCTACTTTTAAAATCCCTTCTGGCACAGCCAGTGTGGCTCATTTGTTGACCTTGGTCCCATGCGCCCAGGTCGCCAGCTCAATTCCAGGTCAGAGGGGTGTGCAGGAGGCAGCAGGTCGATGATTCTCTGTTATCATTGATGTTTCTCTCTCTCCCTCTCCATTCCTCTCTCTCTTCTAAACTCGATAAAAACATAAAAAAGGAAATAAAAATAAAAACAATAAATCCCTCTTCTGTAATTGCCTCCGGAGACAGCTTATGAGGCACAAAAGTCTGTTAAAATGCAAATAGTTAATATTAGATTAATGGGACTAACGAAGTTATAGGTTTATTACCTATTGTTGCCCATATACAAGCATTTTACTGTTAAAAAAGAACTTAAGATCATCATACCATCAAACCACTTCATTTTACAAATGAGCAGAAACAAGCTAAGCAAGGCTAGGAGGCAAGGTTTGAATACAATGAGTAACTTTTGTTTAAAGATCTAGACCAAGCAACCTAAGTGTCCATTGTCAGACAAGTGCATACACACACACACACACACACACACACATATACACACACATACAATGGAATCCTACTCAGCCATAAAAAAGAATGAAATCTTGCCATCTCCAATAACATGGATGGATCTAGAGAAGTGGTTCTCAACCTTCTGGCCCTTTAAATACAGTTCCTCATGTTGTGACCCAACCATAAAATTATTTTCGTTGCTACTTCATAACTGTCATGTTGCTACTGTTATGAATCGTAATGTAAATATCTGATATGCAGGATGGTCTTAGGCGACCCCTGTGAAAGGGTCGTTCGACCGCCAAAGGGGTTGTGACCCACAGGTTGAGAACCGCTTATCTAGAGGGTATTATGCTAAGTGAAATAAGTCAGAAAGACAAATACCATATGATTTCACTTATTTTGTGAAATCTAATAAACAAAACAGAAACAAACTCATAGATGCAGAGAACAAATTGATGGTTGCCAGATGAGAGAGGGGCCGGGGGTGATGGTGAAAAAGGTGAAGGGATGAAGAAGAATAAATTGCCATTTATAAAAACAGTCACAGGTATGTAAAGTACAACACAGAAAATATAGTCAGCCCGACCAGCATGGCTCAGTGGTTGAGCGTCAAACTATGAACCAGGAGGTCAAGGTTCGATTCCCGGATGGGGCACATGCCTGGGTTACGGGCTTGATCCCCAGTGTGGGGTGTGCAGGAGGCAGCCACTCAATGATTCTCTCTCATCATTGATGTTTGTATCTCTCTCTCCCTCTCCCTTCCTCCCAGAAATCAATAAAAATATATATATTTAAAATATATATATAGTCAATAATACGGTAATAACTACGTATAGTGTCAGATGGGCACTAGACTTATTGGGCTAATCACTTCCTAAATTATGTAAGTGTCTAATTACTATGTTGTACATCTGAAACTAATATAATACTGTTGCCTGGCTGGGGTGGCTCAACGGTTGAGCATCGACCTATGAACCAGGAAGCCACTGGTTTGATTCTTGATCAGGGCACATGCACAGGTTGCAGGCTCGATCCCCAGTGTGCAGAAGGCAGCCTATCAATGATTTTCTCATCATTTATGTTTCTATCTCTCCCTTCCCCTTCCTCTCTGAAATCAATAAAATATATTTTGAAATATATATATATATATATTATATATAATACTAGTGGCCCGGTGCACAAAATTCTTCGGGGGGGGGGGGGGGTGTTCCCCCTTAGCCCAGTCTGCACCCTCTCCAATCGGGGACCCCTTAGGGAATGTCTGACTGAACCGGCAGTGGGACATCCCTCTCACAATCTGGGACCACTGGCTCCTAACCACTCACCTGCCTGCCTACGTGATTGCCCCTAACTGCCCTCCCCTGCCAGCCTGATCTCACCCCCAACTGCCCTCCCCTGCCAGCCTGATCAACCCTAAGCCTCTACCTCGGCCCCCACCACACCATGGCTTTGTCCAAAAGATGGCCAGTTGACCCGGTCTAATTAGCTTATTACCCTTTTATTAGTAAAGATTGTATTTGAAAAAGAATTGTTTAAATTTTTAAGAAAATATTCAGGCCTTCTTTAAAACGGGGGGAGGGGGTGGGTCCTAGACCAGCCCAATCGAGCTCTGAGCAATGACAAAAGTGTGCAGTGTCTGCACTGTCCCCGCAGCAGCCACCTGCCACAGGCAGCCACCGAGCAACTGAAACGTGGCTAGTGTGAGTGGGAAGCAGAACTTTAAACTGTACTTAATGTCATGGCATTGAACTTAACTACACAGGCTCATGGCTCCCACTGGGCAGCACCGCTCTGGACCAATGGCGGCTGCAGCCCAAGCAGACAGAAAGGAGGCCAGCAGTCTGAGGGGAGCAGGGGACGGCGGACACCTGGACCCTCTCAAAGCTCAGGTCACTTGACTCCATGTGGGAATGAAGGCGAGTGTGGCCGCATCTCCAGATTTTAACCACGGGCAGTTTGCTGAATAAATTTTAAAGAACTGAGGAGCCCAAAGGAAATCCAGCAAAGACCCCTAAACTCTGAAACCTCTCTCATCCCCATGCAGCTTTTAAACATGAGATCAGGCACCAAAACATTCACAGTTGGCCAAGGGATTAAACAAAGATCCGATTTCCCATGAAGCCTTTCAAACCTGTCTATATGCTCCCAGCTGATGTGCCCGCCCACTTTTCCTGCAGCCCCAGCAGCCAGCAGTTACAGCCCTCCCTCTGCTGTCTCAGAGCCTCCTACTCCCCTTCTCCAAGGCCCAGGTCCAAGTCCTCCAACAGACCTTCCCAGCCAGTTGACCCCCTTGCACCCAGGCCTGTACTTCCCTCCAAAGACCCATCTGGATAAAGGACTTAAATGTACAACGGGAAACCATAAAAATAGTAGAGGAATCGAAAGGCAACAAAATCTCAGACATATGCCGAAGCAGTTTCTTCACTGATACTCCTCCTTGGGCAATGGAAACTAAGGAGAAAATAAACAAATGGGACTACATCAAAATAAAAAGCTTCTGCACAGCAAAAGAAACCATCAACAAAACAACAAGAACGCCCACTGCATGGGAGAACATATTTGCCAATGTTATCACCGATAAGGGTTTAATTTCCAACATTTATAGGGAACTCATACAACTTAACAAAAGGAAGATAAACAATCCAATCAAAAAATGGGCAAAGGACGTAAATAGACACTTTTCAAAAGAGGACATACAGAAAGCCAAGAGACATATGAAAACATGCTCAAAGTCACTAATGATCTCAGAGATGCAAATCAAAACAACAATGAGGTACCATCTCACACCTGCCAGAATGGCTATCATCAACAAATCAACAAACGACAAGTGCTGGAGAGGATATGGAAAAAAAAGGAACACTCGTGCACTGCTGGTGGGAATGCAGACTGGTGCAGCCACTATGGAAGACAGTATGAAGTTTCCTCAAAAAGTTAAAAACGGAACTCCCATTTGACCCAGTGATCCCACTTCTAGGAATATATCCCAAGAAATCAGAAACACCAATCAGAAAGGATATATGCATCCCTATGTTCATAGCGGCACAATTTACCATAGCGAAGATCTGGAAACAGCCTAAGTGCCCATCAGCAGATGAATGGATTAGAAAACTGTGGTACACAGCCCTAACCAGTTTGGCTCAGTGGATAGAGCGTCGGCCTGCGGACTGAAGGGTCCCAGGTTCGATTCTGGTCAAGGGCATGTACCTTGGTTGTGGGTACATCCCCAGTAGGGGGTGTGCAAGAGGCAGCTGATTGATGTTTCTCTCTCATCAATGTTTCAAACTCTCTATCCCTCTCCCTTCCTCTCTGTAAAAAAAATCAATAATAAATATATATAAAAAAGAAAAGAAAAGAAAACTGTGGTACATCTACACGATGGAATACTATGCTGCTGTAAAAAAGAAGGAATTCTTACCATTTGCAACAGCATGGATGGAACTGGAGAGCATTATGCTAAGTGAAATAAGCCAGTCAATGAAAGAAAAATACCACATGATCTCACTCATCTACACTAATAAAAGAGAAACATGGTAATTAGCGTACGACCGCTACCCTTCCCATTGGCTAATCACCATATCCTTATGCAAATTAACTGTCAGCCAAGATGGCAGCCGGCAGCCATGCACTGAAGCAAACAGGGAGGCTTGCTTGCTCCAGTGACTGCGGACTCCAAGGTTCCCTGCCTGACTTGCCGGCCTCTCAGCTGTAACTCTCAGCAACTATGTTGCAAATATAGAAGCTAAACAAAACCCTAGAAACCGGCTTTCAGTCAGCCGGGCTTCAGCCAGCCGGACCGCAACATTGTATCAAATACAGAAGGTAAAGGCCAGAAACCTGCTTTCAGCAGCGAGGCCTCAGAGCTAAAGCTGGCCCAGAATAGAAAAAAAAAAAAAAAAAAAAAAAAAAAGGAGCGGTTGGGAGCTTCAGTCACCCACCAGCCTGAAAATGGCCCTCAGCCCCTCAGCCAGACTGGCCAGGCACCCCAGTGGGGACCCCCACCCTGAAGGGCGTGTGATCAGATGCAAACAGCCATCATCCCCTCATGCAGGCTGGCCAGGCACCCCAGTGGGGACCCCCACCCTGATCCAGGACACCCTTCAGGGCAAACCAGCCGGCCCCCACCCGTGCACCAGGCCTCTATTCTATATAGTAAAAGGGTAATATGCCTCCCGGCACCGGGATCAGTGTGACAGGGGGCAGTGCCCAAATCCCCTGATCGCCCTGCGGCTCTGTGTGTGACAGGGGGCGGGGCCACAACCCCCCCTCCCCCCACGGGCCCTGCTCTGTGTGTGACAGGGTAGAGCCATAACCTCTCCATCGGGCCCTGCCCTGAGTGTGACAGTGGCGGCACCCCAACCCCCTGATCGACCTTGCTCTGTGCCTGA
>NW_005871584.1:218832-236188 GCF_000147115.1 Myotis lucifugus | reverse complement strand
CGGGAATTAAGGGGGAATAGAGAACATAGATACCCTGGAACATAAACTACATATATACTACGCAGGGGGGGGTTCCCTTTCGCCCAGCAGGGAATCTATAGCAGCTTTCTTCATCCCACCCCCTTCCCAAGAGATAGCAATGGCGAAAAGTAACTGTTATCTTGCTTTTTATCTTATTTAACCCTCACAACAACACCTAGAGCCAAATACCATAGCTATAAATATCCCTACTTTACAGATAAGGAAACAGGGAACTGGGCAAGGTCACTTACATAATATTCATTAAACCATTAGTTTTACAAAAGGGCAAACTGAAACATTAAGTTTATTATAACAACTGGAAAGTTAAAATCACTCTCACTCCAGGCTGGCCAGTGTTGCTGAGTTGGTTGAGGTGTGGTCCTATACGCACACCCAAAGGTCTCGGGTGCGATTCCTGGTCAGGGCACCTACCCAGGTTGTGGGTTCTGGGTTGTGTACAAGAAGCAATGGATTGATGCACGCGCTCTCTCGAGAACCACTGCTCTACATAGTCTAGGCCAGGGGTGGGCAAACTTTTTGACTCGAGGGCAACAATGGGTTCTTAAACTGGACCGGAGGGCCGGAACAAAAGCATGGATGGAGTGTTTGTGTGAACTAATATAAATTCAAAGTAAACATCATTACATAAAAGGGTACGGTCTTTTTTTTTTAGTTTTATTCATTTCAAACGGGCCGGATCCGGCCCGCGGGCCGTAGTTTGCCCACGGCTGGTCTAGGCACAGACACTAATGTTAAACCACTGTGAAACCTACCAGCATTTGCGCACTGTACATATTGTCCTGTGCTTGGACTGGCTGGCTGACTAGCAGGAAGAGAGCACTCCCTGTAACCCCCTTTGCTTTATTCATCAGCACCTTCAAGAACCATTTCTTTTACATTTTAAATAAAACTTCTGCTTGAAATAAAAAGAAAATTAACATCTCAACGTCCAGGCCCTATTGTCTGTACAATGGGAGACCTAATATCCCCTTCTGCACATGACTAGAATACTGAAGCCACCTATTACATAGCTGGCAGGGTACAGCCTCGTCCTCCCCTTCATTCCTAGGTGAAAATCAAGTGCAGGAGTATTTGCAAACCTTGGGTTAAGTGAAATACGCCAGGCACAAAGGACACATATCGCATGACTGCACTTATATGAGGTACCTACAACAGGCAGATTCCAGGAGACAGAAAGTAGAATCCTGGTTTCCATAGAAAGGATGGCAGAGCAGGAGTTGTGAGAACAATGTGAGAATTTGCTAGAATGTGGTGGCCAAAGCAGGATCATCCCATGACTGCCCAAGTGTGGTGTGGCAGGCAGAAACTAACTACGTTCTGTGTTTTAAATCAGTTTTGATAGAGAGCTCTTTTGCTTGGAACTAGGATAGGTGTCAGGTACTGGAGTAAGCTGTCCACCATTTTCAATCAATTCCCAGAAATCTTATACTGAAATATTTAAAAATTTAAGTGTTTTCCTTATCATGAGCACCCACAATATTTATAAAATAAATGAATTACGCGGCCTTGAGTTTTCCTGGGTAATGGGAGAAAGGAAGTCAGGAATGATAAAGGTGTAGGGAGGGGCACTGAGAAGAGGGAGAGCCCCAGGGAAGCAAAATGAGGTAACAAAGAATAAAAAGGTATCATTAGAATAAAACTGTCCCATGTAAGAAAAAAAAAGAAAAACATTAACTCTCATTTCTGCTTTTTATTCTGATTATGAGTATTCCACTAGCAACTAAAGAACTGGAGGAAACATCTTTCAACAAACGATAAGTCTCCTATCAGAAATCAGCTGTATCCCAAACTGAAACCCAGAGCCCTCTCTCAGGATAGAATAGGGGACATTCCATTATCATTCTGACAAGTCTTAGCTGTACAATAAAAATGAGGAAAAGTAAAGAGATGAGGGAACTAAAATATAAGTTATCATTATTTGCAAATAATAATTGCAAACTACTAAAAAAATCCCAGCGAATTCCAGTGGGGCCTTGACTTACGAGTTTAATTTGTTCTGAGACCGAGCTCGTTAAGGAGCTCGTTAAGGAGCTCGTTAACTCAAATTACTCTATCAACTCAATGCAAAAAATCAGCAGAGAGACAGCTGGTATCTCAAAAAACTCGTTAGTCGGGACACTAGTAAGTCAAGGCCCCACTGTACCAGAAAATTAGAACCAACGAGAATAAGTGGCCAAATCTTAAACTAATATAGAAAAATCTATACCTTTTCATTATCTCAATTAGAACCAGGAAGAAAGTTTAATGGGAAAAATCAAATTCAGTTTTCCAATGAAACGCCAAATGGCGCATAATGCCGCTGGTGCTGCGGGGGCCGGGGGCCCTGGAATAGGTCGCAGGGGCTTGGCAGCGGCATCCACCAAGCTCTCTATTGTCCCCGAGCAGCCAGGCTACTGGGGAAACAAGATGGGCACGCCCCGCAACGTTCCTTGCAAAGTGACTGGCCACTGTGGCTCTGTACTGGTGAACCTCATCCCTGCCCCCAAGGGCACTGGCACTGTCTGGGCCCCTGTACCTAAGAAGTTGCTGATGATGGCCAGTATTGACGATGACCTACAGCTATCTCACCCCAGATCTCTGGACAGAGACTGTGTTCACCAAGCCTCCCAGTCAGGAATTCCCTGCCCATCTTGTAAAGACCCCACCAGAGTTTCTGTGCAGAGGGTGCAGGCTCCAGCTGTGGCCACCACATAATTTTATACAAGAAAAATAAAGTGAATTAAGCTGGCTTAAAAAAAATCAAATTCAAAAATCCAGCAAAAAAAAGAAATAGTAATTAGGACTGAATATTAAAACTTACATAAATAAAACCATAAAATTATACTAATGGGCATTAAAAAGGCACAAATAAATGAAAAGAAACATCACATTCCTAAAGGGGAGAAGATAGGGATAAAAACAAGTAAAAAAGAAACAAACTGGGCAAAAATATCTGTAAAATATAGTGAAGAATTGTATACATAACATTTTTTAAAAACGTACAAGTAATAAAAAAAATAATTTTACAAATTTGGGCCCTGGTAGGTAGCTCAGTTGGTTAGAGTGTCATCCTTGTTCACCAAGGTTGCGAGTTCAATCCCCAGTCAGGACACATACAAGAATCAACCAATGAGTGCATAAATAAGCAGGACGACAAATTGATGTTTCTCCCTCTTTCTCTCTCACCCACCTCCTCTCTCTAAAATCAATTTTTTAAATAAATTTTTATTGATTTCAGAGAAGAAGGAAGAGGGAGAGAGAGATAGAAACATCATGGATCGGCTGCCTCCTGCAAGTCCCCCACTGGGGCTCGAAGTCCACAACCAGGGCATGTGCCCTTGACCGGAATCGAACCTGGGACCTTTCAGTTCGCAGGCAGACGCTCTACCACTGAGCCAAACCGGTTAGGACTAAAATCAAATTTTTTAATTAAAAAAAAATTGTTAGATGGGCAATAGACAATCTATTCTATAAAACAACAATAAAAATTAAAAGTTACCCAATCTCTGCCTGGCCAGTGTGGCCCACTGAACATTGACCTATGAACCAGGAGGAGGTCAGGGTTTGTTCCTAGTCAGAGCACATGCCCAGATTGTGGGCTTGGTCCCCAGTAGAGGGCATGCAGGAGGCAGTCAATCAATGATTCTTTCTTTCATCATTGATATTTCTATCTCTCCCTCTCCCTTCCTCTCTAAAATCAATAAAAATATATATTTTTTTAAAGTTGCCCAATCTCATTTATATCCAAAGAACTGCAAATCAAAATAATGACACACCATTTATAACTTATCAGATTGAGATAACTTTTAAAAGATTCATAATGTTTCTGAAGAGATCAGGGAAATAGACACTAGCATAAGCTGACTGCAAGCTACTGTAAATGATAACAGAATTTTGACACACAATTTGCTATCCCTCACATTTTTAATATGTATAAACTTTGACCCAGCAAGTTCATCTTTAGTAATCTATTTCAGAAACATTAATATAAGTATGCAAAGTAATAGAGTGTACATAAACAATGGTTACTGCAGATTACTTTGTAAAAAGAAAACCTTAAAAATAATCCTGCTCTGACCGGTTTGGCTCAGTGGATAGAGCATCGGCCTGCAGACTCAAGGGTCCCGGGTTCGATTCCGGTCAAGGGCATGTACCTTGGTTGCGGGCACATCCCCAGTGGGGGGTGTGCAAGAGGCAGCTGATTGGTGTTTCTCTCTCATCGATGTTTCTAACTCTCTATTCCTCTCCCTTCCTCTCTGTAAAAAATCAATAAAATATATATTTAAAAATAAAAATAAAAATAAAAAATAATCCTACAAATCCATCAATAGGTAACTGGGTAAATTGGTTATATATTGATGTGTGCTATTTGCATAATTAATAATAATGAATACACCGGCAATAAACAACCAAAAATGAAATTAAGAAAACAATTCCATTTACAATAACACCAAAAAGAAAAAAATGCTTAGAAATAAATTCAACCAAAAAAAGTGCAAATTTTGTACACTAAAAACTATAACATACTGCTGAAAGAAAACCTAAGTAAAAGACATTCTTTGTTCATGGAACAGAAGACTTAATATTGTTAAGATGGTATTACTCCCTAAACTGATCGACAGTTTGATTGCTACCAAAATTCCAGCTGCTTTTTTCTGCAGAAAATAACTTGAAAACTTTTTTGAAGTTGACTTTAAAAAAAATAGAGCAAGCTGCAGAATAAGCATAGTCTGAACCTATTTTTTTCAAAAACTTACATGCAGTGCTTGTGTGCAGATGTGCTTATATTAAGGGGAGCAGGCCTTTCATCTTATGCTTCATACATGGCTATTATAATATTTTCACAAGCACATGGAGTTTTGCAGTTTAAGAAAGTCACAATAAAAATTTGTTTAATATTTTAAAATTTTTAAAAACATGTTTCTTAGTTTTTAGGGAGGAAGGGGGAGGGAAAGAGAGACAGAAACATCAAAGACGAGAGAGAATCATTGATTGGCTGCCTCTTGCATGCCCCCCCCGCCCCCTCCCTACTGGAAATTGAGCCCACAACTCAGGCATGTGCCTTTGACCTGAATCAAACCCAGGACCCTTCAATCCACTGCTCTATCCACTGAGCCAAACCGGCTAGGGCTAATATTATAAATTTTTAACGTATAAATCTAAATTCCCTGCAAGGCCGCCTGCCTGGAAGGAACAGAAGCTAGCTGATGGATACATGTGGATCTATTATAACATTCTCTCCTTTGCGGAGGTTTGAAAATTTCCATAATACAAAGTTAAAGAAAAACTATAGAGGTGCCTATCTCTTTGATCTCTAGGGTCCAGCTCCCCTAATTACCTAGAAATTGTGGGTTAAGGCCCATGAGGAATGTTCCCTCACTGCACCACCGATCCTAAGGCCCCTTTCCCTGGTCCTAAATACTAAATAACACAGTGACTGACAGCAGTACCTTGCAGAACACTGATCTTGTATACAGCCACTGTCAAAGGAACGCTCCGAGCCAAAAAACCCAGGAAGACAAGCAATTGGAGCTCAGATGAGGGTAAGTGAGCCCAGTCTTCCTAAATAAAGGATAATGGAGGTATTTAAAGGGTAGTCATAATTAGTATGTTCACTGTGGAAAACCATCAGTTTCCTCACAGGATTCTGCTCTTGAAAGAACTGAAAAGGGAGCCACCAGTGTCTTCTGGGTCCCAGTTCCTTCACTTGTGAAATGACTGGCTGGTGACCTGTTAGAAGTGCCTACATCCCAAGGAAAACGGGGGCGGGTGGAAGCAATGTGCTTTTATCAGGTGGGAAAGCAACAATTTCAATAGGCGGGAGGAAGGCGCAGCAGCAACCTCCCTTGTGGGCTAAGCCCCTCCTCTCCCATTCCAGAAGTTCATTCATGCTCTCAAACACAATTCACAGTAGCCTTGCCAAAAAATAACAAATGTCACATGCCTACACACTTAATAAATTCACTTATGGAAAACAAGCCCAACTTATTCTAGCATAGAAGCCTAAAGGCAGGATAGAGAAATCAAAATGAAATTTTCTGCTATAATTTCTTCTAACTTCCAGCTTCTTGGAAAACAAAAAAGGCCTGGGAACTGGGAATAAATTCTCAGCTCTGGGGAAACCAGTGCCTTCTGTACTACCTCTTGCGCATATCTAACTCTAATTTCAAATTATAAATGTAGGCAGGACCACATTTGGGGGAAATAAAAGCAAAAAATGAAAATAACACTTCACAATGGAATTACTTCAAATGAGGAATTCATTGCCCAAAGAGGAAGTCTAATGCTCCATTCATCCATTCCTCTGGACACACTCCAGTTGGATCCACATTCTCTTCTAGCTGAGATTATGTCCCATAATCTCTCTAGCCTGGATCTGAACAACCTCATATTATGACCCTAAAGTGGTTTGATTTCTGTAATTAGAATTTCTCCCTAACTCAAAACCACTGAAGAGAAATGATCTAAGGTTCATCCTGTGCTTGGTTTCCCCTCTCGGCAACAGCCTCATCACCTGCATTCATTTCTCCATGCAGGGGCGCCAGAGCCCAGTTCTTCCTACAGCACTTTGTTCTCTTCCCAAGTGCAGATGGAAGTAGAAACCAGAGTCCAAAGGCATGCCAGCTGAGGACAGGAAGCCCAGCACACACTTGTATCAGCCTTCACTCCTGCTAGCCCATCCAATGCCAGTAGAGGAGTACAGGATTATACTCTAAGACAACCTAGAGAAGGGGGGTGGGGGGACACGCACAAGTGGCCATCAGCAAATGAAAATTCCCCCAAACACAATCCATATATATAAAAGCCTAAGCAATCTTCCGACAGTTCAACCATCCAACCGGTAGCTATGATGCGCACTGACCACCAGGGGGCAAATGCTCAATGCAGGAGCTGCCAAGCTGTGGTGACTTGGCAGTGGGGGTTCTCAGGTGATGCACCCCGGAACCAGAGAGGAGGGAACCCTATACCAGGGTGTGGCGCCCAAGAACTGCCCTCTCGAAATCCTGGACCCCTCTGGGGATGTTGGAGAGCCAGTTTCAGCCCAATCCCCACAGGCCAGGCCAAGGGACCCCACCTGTCAGAGGGATCCCACTCACCCCGCAGATGCCCTTCAAGCCCCATGGCACAACCTGAGGTGCAGCTGGCAGGGAGGTTGGCTCCGGGGCATGTCCGGCCCATCTCACCCATTCCCACCCTGCCAGCCACCTTCTAATTAATATCCTTTCAATGTGCACGAATCCGTGCACCAGGGCACTAGTTTTAGAAGAAAAGGGAAGGGAAGAAGCTGCAACCCCAATACTCTCCAAGGGGCTGCAGTGGGGTGAAAGCTCATCACCTGGATCCTAAGTAAGTTCTGGGCCCCGTGGCAGCTGGGAGGCATGAGGGATTGGCACACTTCAAGAAGTAGGAGAACGCAAGTAGACAAGGGGACTGCCCAGGGGCGAGCAGACTCTCTGTGTAAGCAGGTGTGAGAGCAGGGAGGAGCGCCTTTGCCCAACAGGCTCAATTCTGTGCTAAGTACTTACATGTTTGCCTCTCACCACTAGACTATGAGTAAGGTAACCATATAGTTTACTATCCACACTGGGGGAGGCGGGGGCTTTGATACAAAAGGAGTGCTACTAATACCACAGGCAAATTGGGACTGGTCCAGGCAAAGTGGACCTGTGGTCTCCTAGGCACGAGTCCCTCAAGGCAGGAACTGTCTTATTCTGTTCCCTAGTCCTAAAACCAAGTGGGCTCTCAGTAAGTGCTGGCTGAACAACTGATCTAACTACTTACTTCTGTAATTCTAAATTTGCCAAAGGTAATCTGTGTATTATTCCTACCATGGCCGCCTTGTGGAAAACTCCACGGGGCACCTTCGCAGCTGTATGTGGCCGGTGCATTCTGTGAGAGGAGGTACACTTTTTATATTTTTTATTTGTTTATTTTAAAGCAACCCTGGCCAGTGTGGCCCGCGTACTGAAGGGTCAAGGGTTCAAGTCCCAGTCAAGGGCATGTGCCCGAGTTGCAGGTTCGTTGGGGTACATGCAGTGCGAAACAAATGTAACTCTCTCTCTCTCTCTCTCTCTCTCTCTCTCTCTCCCCCTCTCTCTCCCCCTCCCTCTCTTCCACTTATCTAAAAGCAATAGAAAAATGTCCTGGGGTGAGGATTAACAACAACAAAAAAGCAAAAATATTTCTATGTGATCTTCAAGTCACATAGAAAGTCATCCACAGCCAACCAAAGCTCTGCCCTAAGGCCATGTCCCCGCCCATGTTTACACTGTCCCTGGCTGGGAAAGGCCATCACAGAGCCCTGGGAGCTGCTGGCCAGCCGGTGCCCCACGCCGAGAGCCTAGGGGCTTTCTTGGGAGGGCGGCCCCACTTCTGGCCATGCTCTGGCTTAGGAACTCCACACAAAGCTCATCAGTCATGACAAGCAGATCAGTGGGCTCTAGTCTAGATGTTTACAGCAATACCGAGACTCATGATACACAAAAAGAGGGGGAAGATTCTGAAATGTATTCTGAGTCCTTTCCCTTGTGAGGTCAGTTTCTCATCCGCAGGAAAGGTACAAGATTCTTTTCTGAGGAGACAATGCCGAGAAAGCACAAGAGAGGATTTCCTGCAGGGGTGTTTCAAGGAGGAGTTAGCACTGGCCCCGCCTTCACTTCTCTTGAGATGAACAGCTTTGAGTCCTATTAACGGTTCTCCGGCACCCTTCTCAGATTTCACTGGCTTAATCCAAGCTACCAGATAACTCTAAAACAGTGGTTCTCAACCTTGGCTGCACATTAGAATCACCTGGGAATCTTTTTAAAATCCTGATTTCTGGGCCTCATCCTCCGGAAATTCTGTTTCTTTGTTATGGGGTGGGGCCACAACATTAGTAACAAAGAAACAGAATTTCTGGAGGATGAGGCCCAGAAATCAGGATTTTAAAAAGATTCCCAGGTGATTCTAATGTGCAGCCAAGGTTGAGAACCACTGCTCTAATGAGACCAGCCCATAAACTGTCCAGGTGCCTCTGAAGCAGGTGCCCAGGTGCTTCCACAATGGGGACAGAAATGGGGAGGAAACTAGTGGGATCTTTGACCAGACCTCAACCTGCCTTGTATTTCTTGGGTCCCATTATCAGAGCACATGCCAGGGATATGAGTTCTCATTTTATAAACCCTGTAATTATTTGATGAACAACACAATTATATTGGATTATAGCATGTTCTATGTTGCACTATATACTTTGTGTTAAAAGTACTAGTTAACTAAATGTTCACATTATGATGGAAATGATTTGGGCCTCTTTCTGAAAGGCTCTGTTTTCCAGTGGAACTATGACGCGGAGCTAAAGAGGTACCTTTAGAAGCACAATTCCTCCAATGTCCACAGATAAAACTTCCTTAGGTCAGGGAGATGCAAGTTCCCAAATAGCAGGCATTATAGAGGAAAATGAAACCCATTTATTTTATTGCAAATTTACTGTGTGCAAAGTACAACTCATGACTTAGATGATATTTTTCCATTGATTTTTAGAGAGAATGGAAGAGAGACAGAGAGAAACATCAATGTGAAAGAGACATACACACGCCCTGACCAGGGATGGAGCCTGCAACTGAGGTATGTGCCCTTGACCAGAATCAAACCCAGGACCCTTCACTACATGAGCCGAAGCTCTATCCACTCAGCCAAACTGACTAGGGCACCACTATTAATTTTGATAATATCTACGTTCCAATGCCAAATGCTCAAATCATTACCCAACTTTCCCGTACCATTGCAACAGCCCACTACAATAACCTCATTACCTCTCACCTCACTGAACTATTTCCTAGTAGTACAGTAAAACCTTGGTTCTCAAACGTCTCCTATCTCCAATAATTCAGTTCTCAACCAAGTTGTTCACCAAAAAAATGTCACAATTGTCAAACAAAACTTCGGTTCTTGACCGGACAACCCTTTCGTGCTGATATCTGTTTGATCAGTCAGGTGACAAAGGAGAGAATGAGTGAGTATGTGTCTGTTAACATCTCAGGAAATTGTGCTGTGAATATCTTCATGTTTTTTTGCTTTTGGGAGTTTGGAATGGATTAACTCAATCAATTTACATTAATTTTTTAAAAATATATTGTTATTGATTTCAGAGAGGAAGGCAGAGGGAAAAACAGAAACATCAATGATGAGAGAGAATCATGGATCAGCTGCCTCCTGCACACCTCACACGGGATCAAGCCCGCAACCTGGGCATGTGCCTTGACTAAGAATAAACTATGACCTCCTGGTTCATAAGTCCACACTCAACCACTGACCCACACCAACGGGCAATTTGCATTATTTCTAATGGGAAAAACAATTAGGTTTTTTTAACAAATCGCTTTTTTTTAAAAATGTATTTTATTGTTTTTTTACAGAGAGGAAGGGAGAGGAATAGAGAGTTAGAAACATCGATGAGACAGAAACATCAATCAGCTGCCTCCTGCACACCTCCCACTGGGGATGTGCCCGAAACCAAGGTACATGCCCTTGACTGGAATCGAACCCGGGACCTTTCAGTCCGCAGGCTGATGCTCTATCCACTGAGCCAAACCAGTCACGGCAACAATCGCTTCTTGAACAGCCTTCTGGAACAAATTAAGTTCGAGAACCAAGATTCCACGTAACTCCAATTTGACCCAAATCAGCTTAGACACCATATTTTTTTTAACTTTCCAACATGCAATCTGGAACATCCTAGGAGTCTGCTCAAAATCTTCAATGCTTCCTCACAGCCTGTTCAAAGACAGCCTAGTTGCTTTGGTATGGCATTCATGCCATCCAAGGTCCAGCACAAATCTACCTTTCTAGGAAGCACAGGTCAGGGGAAGAGTTTGGTTCCGAACCCAGATAGCCACGTTTCAGCTGCCACTCTACCACTTCCCTCCCTACAACAGAAGCTAACAAGACGGCTGTGAGGATTAAGTGAGGGAATCTGCCTGAAAGAGCCCAGCGCAGGCGTGGTGCACAGAACTGTTCAACAGCACCAGCTGTTCTCATTATACCCAACTCCCTTCTCACTGAACAAAGACTGGAGCACTGCTGTGATCAGGCCCTCCTCCATGTGCTTGCCTTGCAGAGCAAACCAGAGCTCTGCCTTCCTGGAGCTTCTGCGTGAATGGGGAAGGCAGAGCACCCCATGGCTGCACTAGGCTGACCCGAGTGGAATCTTCCTCAGCCTTCTCCAGCCACGACTTTGCTCAGGCACCATTTCCACCTACAGTGCTCACTTCCACCTGCCAGAACCCTGCCTATCTTTTACAACCCAGCTCCTGGGCCCCCACATCCAGGAGCTCTGCTAGTCTCCTCCCATGGAAGGAAGCCTGGACTTGAGCCCTGTTTGTAAATCACGAGATCCTCGCATCCAAGCCACATCTACTCGGTTATAATCACAGGAAGATCTTTTCCTCTCAATAACTGGCACATTTTCTCAAACATTTTGTGCAAATAAATCTCTAACCTAATTATGCTATCATCATCCTATAATTAAGGCAAGGAACTCAAAGAGAAATCTGGGCTATAAAGAAGTATTAGGAAAGAAAAATAGAGCCCCACATACTGCCGACACGTCAGTGATTTATGTTGGCTGGGTTACATCTCTATGTGACTACCTTTGTCTTCTTCATTGGGATTGGTGAACTGGTAAAGTTTCAGTAGACCGGTGAATTTCTAAGACATGCATGCTTTTACACCAGGCAAACAAAACACAAAGAAGGCCTTCCTTTTCTTAGTGTTAAATTTTCACTGAACACCACGAGGGGAAAAGGTGCGTTAGAGAACAGGAGGACACGTCCAGAGGACTTCAGGGTGACAGGGAACATGCTCTCGGCTCACGGCCAAATCAGCGCAGGAGAGGGGTGGCTCACGGAGCCCAGCCGGATTCCTTTGAGCACTATCTCTGCCCAGCAGGGTCAGGAGTCCGATCCTGCCTCCCTCATGGAACCCTGGGGGCAATTGTGACCAATGCACCAAAGTGACCTCCACAGCCTCCAGGAACTCTCACTGGAAGAGTCAACCAGGTAACAAGTGACCCTCAGAAAACCAAACTGCCTTGATTGCAGATAAGGAACGTGTTGTATTCTAGACAGGTAGAAGAACAAATGATAAGCTTTTTTAAATAACCACAACACAGCTTTAGCAAAGACTGCCCCCTACTCCTCCTGCACTAAGCAACAGGCCCACAGCTAATAGAAAGTTGGAGTCTGCCAGGTCTTTCCAGATATCTAAGGATGGTTCCAAATGTCTAAACATTCCATTTAGTTAATGCAAGTCTCCTAAAATCACTAACATGTCTGTTACACAGAATACTCTAGAATTTAGCATTTCTTGGTGTCTCAGAGTCATCATTACATAGTCATGTGCTGAGCAGAAGTCCAAGAGTTCCTTTCCATGATCCTAAAACCCTAGTGTGGATCCTGAGAAAGAAAATATCTACTAAATAGGGCTCCTGGAAAAAAATGAAAATGAAAAAATAATAATAAATAAATAAAGAGGGCTCCTGGGTGGCTCACTGAGCTCAAATTTTAAAAAATCAACACTAGCAGCCATTTTTACCGAGGGGGTGGGGGGTTAGGGGAGAGTCCTCTCATGCAAAATGCACTTCAGGGAGAAGCCTACACTGAACTTTCTGCCACCTGAGCGAGCCCTTATAAAGGAGTACCTGGAATCCTGTTTCAACCAATAGGACTGAGGCTTTCCCCATCCAATCAGAGCTGTGCAGCCTGGACCAACTAAAGTGGCTCTATTCTGACCAATCAGGACCAATGAAACTGTGAGGATTTGGAGTCATCATTTGCATGAAGACACACCAATCAAGGACCAGGGGCAGGACAGCACACTTTCCCTTTCCACTGAAGACTGAGGACTGTGTTTCCCCCACTGATGTCTCACCAGAGCCAAGTGAAGCAGATCAGCATGGGCCAGAGCAGCCTGGCACATAATAGAGCTGAGCAGAGCAGAGCAGACCAGCAGGGCACAGACCAGACCAGCAAAGAGCCCCCTGGCCCCAAAGCTGCCTCACAACAGTGCTGTTTTCCACAGATGTGCTGTGTCACTATTGAGCTGTTTGCAATGAATAAAGTTTCCTTCTTCACCACACCCCAAATTGGGGATTCCTATTGGTGCTGAATTGGCCCCAATGATCATTAGTTTACACTCACAACAAATCAGAGAAAGCCTTCCGTACTTTGCAGGCCTTGGGTACCCTCTCCTACCTTCACTGGCTGCTGAGACATTAGAGGAGGTAAACTCCACAAGCTCTAGTTTGGCAGTTTGGAGGAAAAGCGTGGGTAAGGTAGCCTCTAGCTATCCAGAGCTGGCCATACATCCTTTACGGCAGAGGGTCCTAAATGCTTGGTCTCAGGAAAGCCATGGGCCTCCAGAGGTGTAACCCTCACGTTCATTTACTCAGAAAATGTATGGAGCGGTTAACTGTCCCAAGCACTGGCACCATGGAGACTTACTGTGCTCAGCAATGGAGATTTGTGATTAAACAAGACAAGGAAGGGCTCTGGCATCAGGAAACACGTTGGAGCGGGGGAATGTGAGACAGGGACAAGGAGCTGGCTGAGGAAAGAGACTACGCAGCTAGGGGGATCAGGGAAGGTTTCTTAAAACGTGAGACTTGTGCTGAGACCTGAGTAAGACGCAGTGCTCTCAACACAAAGAACTGGGAGAAAGCCGGCCATCATGAGAAAGCAAGTTCTAGTGATGGACAGGCAGTGTGCCTGAAGCATCAGAAAGGCAGCAGCAGAGGGAAGAGCACCGAGAGACAGGCCATGGGCGCCAGGTCATCTACACAATAAGGCAGCAACTTTCCACCTTTTCATCTCATGCACACACATTCATCACTAAAATTCTGTGGCACATCAAAAAATACATTTTTTGCTGATCTGACAAATAAAATAGGCCTAATTTTGATTCATTCACATCGGACAGCTATTGTTGTGTTGGCTGTTGTCATTTTTTTATTTGACCATCTAAGGGAATAGAGGTCAGTGCCCCTGACTAAATATTGCACGTTTTAAAAATTCTTAATGGCACACTGGTTGAAAATTGCTGCAATAAAGCAAAGTTTTTGTTTTATTCTAAGACATGGGAGAGGGCTAAGCTGAGAAGTGAGAGAATCCAAGTTAGGATTTTCAAAGGTTATTCTGAAGGCTTTTGCACTGGAGCCTCACCTGGGCCACTGTGGTTTTTAAACTGGCGTCATGATGATACTGCACAGTGGTGAGCAGTGCAGACTCTGGGCCTGGGCCTGTTACTAGCTATGTAACTTGGGGAAAAGTATTGCCCTTGTATGCTTCCTCTGTAAAATGGAGAGAAATTTGAGTATCTCATAGTTTTAAAGGTATCCAAAGGTCTAAATGTCTTTCATTTTCTCTTGGCTAGGAAAGGCTTTCCTTCTCTAAAGGGAAATAGCTCTGTGGCTACAGTTACCCATGCTGAGCATTTGAGCAACATGGTAGACTCCCACGTGCCTGATTGTTCATTTTCTAGCAGCTGCTGAGAAATCTAATGAACTCCCCATGATCACACACAGGACTTCCAGTCTGCCAGGCACGCTGTCACAAAGCCACAGAGCTGTGAGTACGAAGCCCAGCCTCCCCCTTCAAAGTGGAGTAGGGTGCAAGTGTATCAGTATTTATTATATAAGGTCAAAATTACAATTTATATTTCTAGATTTCCTTCAATGAGATTCTATACGATATGACATTCATGATTTTCCTATTTGGAATTTTCTGGGAACAAATTACAACCTGAAATCAAATTATTAAGTTTCCAACAAAGGTTAGGAAGGACAGTCATCCAACCAAAACTGATTTTCCAGAATTATTGGATAGGAAGGAAACAAGGACTATTCCTGGCTGATTTTCAGGTGTCTCCTCCCACTACCTACCCTTCCCTTACTTCATCTTCATGAGATGAAAGTCACCACCCATAGAATTTAGAAACCCATTAGAATCCTCCTGCCTTACAGACACCATTTCTACACATTCATCCCACAGCTAGTACCTCTCATAAAACTACACTGTATAAGGACACAACTATCAGAGAGGAAGTTGTCAAAGTAATGCTTTCACATGACAAAGCAGATTAAACAAAAAAATACGCACAAAAAAGCCATCTCAAACATGGGCAAGTAGAAGATACTTATTACAAAGTTGAATACAATTAAATGAATAAGCAGTTACTATATGCTGGGTGCAAGCAAAGGGTTCAGAGACAGAAAGATAAAATGTGGCCCTCGCCAGTAACAATATTAATAATATGGTTGAAGTATGCAAATGACCACAATATAAGGCCACACGGGGTCTGGCAAAAGTGAAGTGTGGTCTAAGTGCCACTGAACAAGTACTCTCAACTGGGAAAAATCACCATGGGCTTTATTCACAGAAGCTAAACCTCCAAGTATGAAAAGGAGTTTGAAAAAGCCAAGAAGTGATTCATACAGAGGAAAGAGAACGGAGGAGGGAGGAGGGAGTGGGGATCCCAATCCGTGTAGCGACAGTATGGAGGGGATGAGTGGAAGAAAAGCAAAGAAAACGTGTTTGAGACAAACATATTGCAGGGCTTTGAACATCATACTCAGTGTTCAAGCTTTCTTCCGCGGGCAGCAAAGAACTCGGGCTCCTGAGTAGGGGTGCACAGAACAAGTATATGTTTCAGAAAGTTTACTTGACCTAGAGAGGAGACCAATCAGAAAGCTACTTCAACAGGCTAAAGAAGCGTGAACTGCTGTCTTATTCCTATGCTAAAGAGGCTACGATGACAAGTTTGCAAAGATACTTCAGATAAAATAGTAACATTTTCTTTATGCTTTTCTGCTACTTTCAAGTAGGCACACATTCACAAATATTGGCGGGGGGGGGGAGATAAGTACAAAAAGAATTATTTTAGAAAAACAATACTAAAACTTATCGACAATTGGATTGTGTATGTTGGGGGAGTTAAAAATTAACCCCAGACTTCTACAGATGGTGCCTGGCCACGTCTCAAACCCAAACAGGAACATGCGAGGAAAGGAAAGGAACCAATCTTCTAAGGCGCATCCACCCTCTTCTTCCAATCAGTTCAAAAAGGAAAAGGAAAACCAAAGATGTCAATCTAGTTCAGGTTCCACTGACCCAGAGCTGGGCAGTACTCATGGAAACATGTTTTCCTGAGCAAAGGACGAAGGAATGTGTGAACAAAGCTGGCAAGGGGATAAGGTCATCAGTTTTCAAGCATATTCAAAGACATTTTTAAAGTATTCTTGACATGCCAAGAATGCATATGGTAGTAAATTAGTTCTCTATTTTCTTGTTTGTTTGTTAATTCTTACCCAAGGATATTTTTTCCACTGATTTTGAGAGAGAGTGAAAGGGAGGGAGGGAGGGAGAGAGAAAGAAACAGACACATTGGTTGGTTGCCTCCCACACGAGCCCTGACTGGGGCGGGGATTGAACCTACAACCCAAGTACATGCCCTTGACCAGGAACTGAACCGACGACCCTTTGGTGCACTGCCCGACACTCTAACCACTGAGCAAACACCAGCCAGGGCTAATTCTCTACTTTGGATCATTTACTTGTTAAATAGTTATTGCACTATATGGTCCCAAATTATCATGGCCTATATTACCACAGTCACTAGAATTAAAAGGGAAAATATCATATTTCTTCTTAATCTATAAATTAATTCTCTTACATTAAATGTGATATTTATCCCTATTACCCAGTCACCTCAAAACTGAAGTGCTGACTTAGGAAACTTCAGATCAAAAGCCAGTGGAGGCACATAAATCAACACAAATAAAACTGCATAAATCTGAGTTAAGGGTGTTGGCTTGGATCAATGTCAATATCCTGGTTATGGTTAGGATATGGCACCACAGTTTGATAAAATACAACTATTTCAGAAAAACTGGGTATTTGTACAAGGGTCTCTCTGTATTATTTCTTACATGAACCTATAATTATCTCAATTTTTTAAATGGTTTAATTCTTTTAAAAACAAAACAAAACACCAATGGACAGCTCTGTCCTGTGAAGCCCTAATTTACTTTGACTGCACAATAGACTAACAAAAAGGGAAGCTTGGCAGCTGCTTATAGGTTAAAACATAGAAATGTATCAGATTGTAAATCTCAGTGACCACAAAGTGAAAGGGAGAAAATAAGAGAAGGACGGCGAACAGAAAGACTCTTGTCTCGGGCTCTACACAGCCCTCTAAGGAGGGAGATATGGCAGCATCACTGCTCCCCCCTGGAAGCAAAGGCTCAGAGGTCACGTGATCTGCCCAAGTCTCCTCACCAGAGCGGAGCTCAGCAAAATCAAGT
>NW_005871584.1:147143-218667 GCF_000147115.1 Myotis lucifugus | reverse complement strand
GAGAGATAGGACGCTGAGGGTTAAATGCACCCAAATTGGTATTATTCAACCAATGTCATCTCAGCAGCAAGATAAATCAACCAAGTTCATGATCTACTCGCAGTGGTTCTCAACCTTCTGACCCTTTAAATACAATTCCTCATGTTGTGCCCCAACCATAAAATTATTTTCGTTGCTACTTCATCACTGTAATGTTGCTACTGTTATGAATCGTAATGTAAATATCTGATATGCAGGATGGTCTTAGGCGACCCCTGTGAAAGGGTCGTTCGACCGCCAAAGGGGTTGTGACCCACAGGTTGAGAACCGCTGATCTACTGAGAGGCCTCCTGTTAGGAAGAGACAGTTAAACCTTGCCCAACACCAAAGGGTGCAAATCCCCACCTACATCTGAAAAATGCTGCTGCTGCTGCTGGCCCTGGCGGACGGGTCTCTACAATGGCAAGATATTTGCACTCTGGCTTTCTCTGATATTATTCTCGTTTGACTATTAAAAAATCTTATGAGCAGGAAAGGTTAGGATTATTTTCATTAGACAGCAGTAGGACAGTTTTCTAATTCTGTAATCTCCTTTCATTATTTATTTTCTTTTTATTCAAAATTTTCGACACATTTTACAGAGCAACAACTGTGCCAAGGCATTAAGCAGGGAGTAACAGGTAAAATGCCTTTAAAAAGAAGAAAGGTAGAGAGAGAGAGAGCCAGACACTGACCGTTATCATTACAATAGGAAGTCAGCTACAAGGGAAAGCTTTGAAGGCATATACAGTGGGGGTCAGTTCTAGTCTGAAGATCAAGAAATAAGATTTGATGAGAGATCAAAATTGTAGAACATAATGTAAGTAATGAAAAATTCGGTTCTAAAAGAAAGAAATATCCAGCTACAAAATACAGAAAATTGGCTCTAAAACACAAAAATTGAATTTTAGAGAGAGTGGAAGGGAAGGGAGAGACAGAGAGAGAGAGAAACATCGGTTTGTGAGACAAATCAGTTGGTTGTCTCCTGCACAACTCCCACTGGAGCCAGGGATCGAGCCTGCAAATGAGGTACATGCCCTTGACAGGAATCGAACCTGGAACCCTTCAATCCCGGGCCGCTGCTCTATCCACTGAGCCAAACCAGCCAGAGCTATACCTGACTATTTTCTTAACCAAACTGCATGACTCAATCAATGTATGACATGAGCCTATTGTTTGCTTATCTATAAAGTCAATAGTGGAGGAATGGTCAAACTTCACTATTACTTTACTTATATTTGCTATAGGACACATGAAAGAAAGTCATAGTAAGACTGGACCCCAAAGAGTCAGCTCTCAGAAAGTCACTCACAGCTCTTGGAAAACCACTGGGGAAACTATTCTGGTGGATTTACAGAAAGGGAAGGGAGCCTTCCTAAAATCCCGAGGCACGCAGCTGTTTGCTCTGCTTTGTTATATGCTGGAGGTGGGGTGGAATGCAGCACCTCCAACAGGGAGAGATCTGGGTTATGAGACTCCAAAAACAGCACAGTCCCTGCCCCCCAGAAGCTCATACTTTATGGGAGGCCACACACCAACAGGTAACTGAATATACTGCACCCAGATAAAAGCATCTCCTTGCTTCCAAGTCTGACAAGATGCCTCAGACTCATCTTGGATAATTCCTGCCTAGACCCGGAGTCAGCCTTCTCTAAGGTGCTCCAATTACTTTTATTGGGAAGGACGCCTTTGGCTGTGTGCCCGTCTGATGACTTAAGAGGGCTCCTTGTAATGGGCTGAACACACAAGTATGTGTAAATTCATCAGCTGTATTAATACTAACGTGCCCTCTAGGGTCATCTCTGGAGGCTGGCAGGCATCAACTCACGTTCTGAAACTTGATAATCAAAGGAGAGAAAAGCACTCAAACTGCCTTTCCTATAAAGAAGCTATTTCAGAGTAACCAAATAGTTGATGCGGCAAAGTTCTCTATAGAAGAATCATTGATAAGAAATAATAAAAGGAAATTACAGAATTAGAAAACCGTCCTACTGCTGTCTAATGAAAAAATCTGAGCAAGAATCATCAACTGCTGCTAAACCATTAAGTGACAGGTTGGATGGGAAACATGACAAAGGGACTGGTGGTGATTCCTGACCCCACTGAGCGATCTTCGATCTTCGCATCACCAAAAGTAGGGCAACCAGACAGGATGGGTCTGCTAATGTGATGCAGACGGGACCACACCAGCACCTAAGAGGCATTAGTTACAAGAGGAAAGCTGAAGCTAATCAAGCCTCTAAGACTCAGATCTAATTACCAGTTTAAAGACACAGAACATGCTCAATGACACAAAAAATGCAATCAGTTAAATCCAGACTGAGGGAGATTCTACAGTACAAATTATACAACTTCTTCAACAAATAAATTATATGGAAAAAAAAAAAGGTGTAACATGGGACAGCAGCTGGATCCAGATTCAAAAAATCAACTGTAAAAAGCCATTTTTTAAACAACTGAGGATAACTGAACATAGAGCAATTATTAGATTATTTTAATTTATGGTAATTTTGTTGAGTGTGATTGAGGTTATTTTTAAAGTCCTCATTTGAGATACATAAGGAATATTTACAGATAAAATTATACGACATGTAGAACGTATTTTAAAATATTTCAGGGGGAAAGCAGAGAGAGGACAGATGAAATGAATGGCAGGATGCTAATAATAACTGAAGTAGGTGATGGGTATGTGGAGATTCATTGTTTTATTTTCTTTACTTTTATGCATATTTGAAAAAAATCCATAAAAAATGTTGGGGGGAAAAATATACAACCATTATGCATGGATAATTGTCACAATGTTATTTAAATGGTCAAAATGAACAAATAACCTAAATCTATTGGAAATAAGGTAGGTAAATCACAACATGCATAAAAAGGAGTATCACGAGGCAAAAGAAATGACTATATTTTAATATTTAAAAAATTCCAGCCATAGCCGGTTTGGCTCGGTGGATAGAGCATCAGCCTGCGGACTGAAGGGTCCTGGGTTCGATTCCAGTCAAGGGCATGTACCTTGGTTGCGGGCACATCCCCAGGGGGGGGTGTACAGGAGGCGGCTGATCAATGTTTCTCTCTCATCGATGTTTCTGACTCTCTATCCCTCTCCCTTCCTCTCTGTGAAAAATCAATAAAATGTATTTAAAAGAAAATTCCAAAAACTTTTTTATATTGAGTAAAACAAAGCAAACATACTGTAATTCTAATGTGGCACATGCACAGGGAAAAGCCCAGAAAGATGCTCACCAAGGTGTGGGCACCTCTGGGTAGTCACATATTAAGCAAGTTACTTTCATCACTGACTGTTTGGAACTTCTTAAAAAGACTTTCACTCAAATAATTTTTTAGGGAGGAGAAGATGGTAAATATTTATTTTGTTTCCCAAATTTAAAAAGGGGGTGAAAATTCAATTCTTATGATGCTTAAGTGGCATAAAATATTAAAAGCGATTATCACAAGATCTGGTATATAACTAGACATTCAAAACATGTTAAAGCTCTTCTTTTTATTTTTTTTTTACTACATTTGTAAGCTGTATTAAACCACTCACTTCTTTTAAAAAAATAAATAAATAAACAAAACAGCCCTGGCTGTGTAGTTGAGTTGGCTAGTATTGTCCTGATATACCAAGGTTGCGGGTGTGATACCCAGTCAGGGCATATACCAGAATCAACCAATGAATGCATAAGTGGAACAACAAATCGATGTGTCTCTCCCCTCCTTCTTCTCTCTCTAAAATCAATAAATAAAATTTAAAAACACTCCTTTGAGTCCAAAACATACATACTTTCCTTCTCTTCCTTCATTTAGTTGATACATGTTTTATTTTAAAGTTTAAAACAGAATTGAGTCTTCATTAGTACATCCCTATAATGTTTCTTTTGAAACAGATCTTTTGAAAGTACAGTATGGTATTATCAGTTTCCTTAGATCAGTGGTTCTCAACCTTCTGGCCCTTTATTATTATTATTTTTAAATATATTTTTTATTAATTTTTTACAGAGAGGAAGGGAGAGGGATAGAGAGTTAGAAACATCGATGAGAGAGAAATATCGACCAGCTGCCTCCTGCACACCCCCTACTGGGGATGTGCCCGCAACCAAGGTACATGCCCTTGACTGGAATTGAACCCAGGACCCTTCAGTCCGCAGGCCGACGCTCTATCCACTGAGCCAAACCGATCAGGGCCTTCTGGCCCTTTAAATACAGTTCCTCATGTTGTGACCCAACCATAAAATTATTTTCGTTGCTACTTCATAACTGTAATGTTGCTACTGTTATGAATCGTAATGTAAATATCTGACATGCAGGATGGTCTTTAGGCGACCCCTGTGAAAGGGTCGTTCGACCGCCAAAGGGGTCGGGACCCACAGGTTGAGAACCGCTGCCTTAGATTGTCTTTTTATAATAACTTCCCATTTCTCTCCCTCTGACAATCACTAATGCAATTATAATTATAATTCTTACTAAGACTGTTTTGTTAGTGAAGGGGATAAGAAGACTCAACACATTCCTTCATGTCAAAGAGTTCCATTCTAGCCCTGGCATCTCTCTCTCTCTCTCTCTTTTTCCTCTAGCCCTGGCATCTCTCTCTCTCTCTCTCTCTCTCTCTCTCTCTCTCTCTCTCTTTCCTCTAGCCCTAGCCCTGGCATCTCTCTCTCTCTCTCTCTCTCTCTCTCTCTCCTCCCTCCCTGCCTTCATCTCTCTAAACAAAACCTCAGATGAAAATTTTTGTTTGTTTGTTTTGTTAATCCTCAACCGAGGATATTTTCCCATTGATTTTTTTTTAGACAGAGTAGAAGGGAGGGGGAGAAACAGAGAAACATCGATGTGAGAGAAGCACACGGATTGGTTGCCTCCCACACACAGCCGGACCAGGGCCAGGACGAAACCTGCAACAGAGGTACATGCCCTTGACCGGAATCAAACCTGGGACCCTTCATTCTGCAGGCCAACGCTCAATCCACTGAGCCAAACCAGCTAGGGCCTCAGGTTAAAATTTTTTAAAAAGAGAGAGATCTCCATTCTACCATGGGGCACAGCTACCACCTACAGGATTATGACTGAATGCCTCTAAGTCAGAATCCCACCCAGACAGAAGGTTAGGGCAGCCCTGGAGCACTTCCATTAGCTTCAGATGGCCTCAGGTGACCTCAGGTGGCCTCGGATAGCCTGAGGTGGCCTCAGGTGGCCTCAGGTGGCCTAGGTTGGCCTTGGAGAGCTGGGTCCCCTGCCATCCCAGCAGAACATCAGGACTGGGACTGGGAGGATGAGAGAGACCCTCCTCCCAGAAACAGGGCGCTTCTGGGTGGGGTTTCATACTCAGTGGAGCCATTCCCTCACTGCAATCTATTCAAAGTCAGCTCTTGACACAAGGGTTGTGGACAAAAAAGAAAAAAAAAATAGTTACAGAAAAAAAAATCTCCATTCTAAAGGTCTGAAATACATAAAGAGCATGCTTCAAATCCACGTGTACCATCATGCATTAGCGAGGATAAAGAAGCCTTTTCGCTCTTGGATTAATCCTCCTTCTACATAAAGCAGAAACTAAATCAAACAGCCAGAGCTGGATTACTCCCACTGCACTGTTAATCAACTCTGAGCATCTGGCTTCGGCATGTTTCACAATCTTCTATCTCAAAATTCTCAGACAACAACAAAATAAAATCTAGCAATTACCACTGGAAGATAAATTTTAAAATGAAGTATATTAAGTCATTAAGATAAGCTAAATTCAAACCAATGTTTGCTCATTTAGCTGGCAAACTTATCAAAACAGTCTTTATCAAAACAGTGCAGTAACAGATTTTCTACAGATTTATTTAAAATCGTTTTAGCCCTGGCTGGTGTGGCACGGTGATTAGAATGTCTGCCTGCACACCAGAGGGTCTTGGTTCTATTCCTGGTCAAGGGCACATTCCTGGGTTGCAGGTTCATTCCCTGCCCCAGGTTGGAGCAAGTACTGGAGCAACCAATCGATGTGTCTTTCTCACACAGATGTTTCTTTCTCTCCCTCTCCCCTCATTTTCTCTGTCCCCCTCCCCCCTCTTTTCCACTCTCTCTAAATATCAAAGGTAAAAATATCCTCATTCCTAACTTGAGGATTTAAAAAAAGAACTTTAGACCAACAGTTGAAAATTTATGAGAAAAAAAAGTGGGGCTGAAGCAGTTGAATATGTCTAGTGGAGCCTTGATCCTAATTGCAATATTGCTTGGGTATCATCCATATTTTCAATATGAAAAGTTACTTGTTGCCATAATTCCCAGAGAAAAATTAAGGAATCACTGTAAATCACTAATTACTGGTGATCCCCTTAATCTCAGATATGCAATTGTGCATCTACCAAAGGCGCTGCTTTATGCTGTAAATCCAACTTCTATTTCTTCATGTAGCAGACCATACAGATAAAACATCATCTCTATCATATCCTGACCCATATCTTCTCAGAGCAGTTGTAGAGGGAAATTTTTAAATTCCTGTTTAAAAACCAATATATGCGTACTGTGGAAAATTTAGAAAATACAGGAACAAAGGAAGAAAACCTATCAGCTATTATTTCAGAATATGGATTAAAACCATTAAAATTTTTACATATCTCTTCCCAGATCATTTTTCCTACACATTTTTATATAGTTGAAATCTTGCTATATATAAATTTTGCACCAGCCTTATCATTTTATATTATTCCATTGGCATTTCCCCATGTCACTAAAAACTCTTTATAAACTATAGTTGCTGCAGAGTACACCATCCTCTGGATAACATATAGAAATACTTACATGTATATTTTTATATTTTACTAGAGGCCTGGTGTACAAATTCGTGCACAGGTGGGGTCCCTCAGCCTGGCCGGCGATCCGGGCCGTCTTGCCCAGTCCCAACTGGGACCAATTGGGGCTGGCCAGCCAGGGGGAGGGACCGTGGGAGGTTGGCTGTGGGAGTGCACTGACCACCAGGGGGCAGCTCCTGCATTGGGTGCTTGCCCCCTGATGGTCAGTGCGCGTCACAGTTACCAGCCGGTCATCCAGCTGTCTGGTCGTAACAGTCACTTAGGCTTTTATATATATAGATTGAATTTTAGAGAGGGAGGAAGAGAGAGGGGGAGAGAGAAACAGAAACATCGATGTGAGAGCAACACATTGATCACACATACCCACCAGGGATCGAGGCCACAACCCCGGTGTGTGCCCTGAGCAGAATCAAACAGGCAACCTTTCAGTGCACAGGACGATGCCCAACCAACTAAGCCACATCAACCAGGGCACTTACATATATTTTATTTTCTCCTAATGCTGAACATTTGAGATTTCCCCAATCTGAACGTCACTGTTTCCCATTTAAAATGATTTTCAATCATCATACACACATTTCTTTCATAAACACATCACATGCACAGAGGCCACACATTTTCATTCAGGTTCTAAAGGACTTGGTTATTTTAAGCAATTGTGATGCATAGTCTCTGCCAAAAGCCATATTCTTGTCAGAGAAAAAATATCCAAATCATTAGGACTTTGGAATGAACAATGAACCGTAGTTCTTTAAAGCACTTAGAAATGAAAAGCCATGCCTTAACAAGTCAAAAATCACTCTCTCCTATCCTAAACTTGCAATCAGATCCTTCCCCTGACCTCTAAGAACAAGAATGTGAGGAGCACAGAGTCATTCTGCTTGCCTGTGTGTCACTTTGGCAATGGCTAGCATGCACAGCTGACCTTGAATTTCTACTTTAAACTCCCTTCTTGGGCAGACCAGCATCTCACAAAGGTGACTGCAGGGCCAAGAATCCACTCAGAAAAAAAGGCTGATGCCAAACAGTGCAGGACAAGGACCCACGTCCGGATGCAAAGCAGAACCGCAGATTTTAGGACCCATTTTCAATTACTTACCCAGCCAAATAAATATAAGCAGAAACTTCTAATTCTCCATCTCAGTCCAAGAGCGTATTGATTTTTTTAAATTAAGTTAAAACAAATTTTTCTGCCAAAAATGTTCAGAGTCTAAATCAAATATTAAAAGAAAACATAACATAAATTGGATCCTGGCATATCTTTCATTTTAAAGATAGGATTGCAGATTTACTTTATCTTATCTGCTGCTCCACTATCATCAAGCTATTTCCTTCGGATCTTTACACCTACAATCATTTCTCTCCCTCCCAGAAGGACCTTTTGTTCTTAGTATGAAATAAATGTTTTCTTTCTAAACTTGGTTCTAAGGTCATCAACACTGCTCATCTGGCTGTCAGAATGCTAGTCCACTTAAAATCCTAACACTGGGTTGGTTTTTCTTCTTCACCTGTAGACACCCAGCCACTTCCCCGTCACTGTTACAACACTGCTGTTCTTCCCAACTTCTGCTGAAGTTTTTATTCTTTCCACTGAAAATTTAAACTCATACCCACCACTATGAGCCCAGCAGGAAATCCAAGATTGTTTTATTTTTTTCCCTACTCCCCAAACACGATGATCACAAAGCAGCTAGTTATCTCTATCAGCAGAGTCTGGCTGAACAAGAGAACTAAAGGCCTAGAGGTTCCCATCCAAGTCCAGTCCAATGCCATGTGCCCTAGAGAACATTACATAACCCTCAAGAGTCTCTGGGCGAACCTCGGGGAAGGGGGGTAAGATGTAAAAGTCATGTATACAGCCCGGCTGGCGTGGCTCAGTGGTTGAGCACCACCTATGGACCAGGAGGTCACAACCCCGGACAGGGCACATGCCCTGGTTACGGGTTCAGTAGGGGGTGTGTAGGAGGCAACCAATTAATGATTCTCTCTCATCATTGATGTTTCTCTCTCTCTCCTCCCTTCCTCTCTGAAATCAATAAAAATATATCTTTTAAATAATTTAAAATAAAATAAATAAAAGTAGTGCATACAGAAGCATACTATTATTTCTGACACAGGAGATCAAATATCTTGATGATATTCAGACAGTTCCTTTTCTGCAATTCCTGTCACCATTTAATCACATTTTGGCAAAATACATAAAGCAAACACTTCTAGTTCACTTTTGACTTCACTCAAGCAACATCATCCTCCTCTTTTCATACTGTGTCCACCAGGCGAGTAGCTCCCCACTCAAATCCTTTCCTATTCTTGTTCATATGTATTCACTTTTGTTCTTCACTATGATCAGCTTTATGCTCATTTGAGTGCAATTTCTTCCAATACTGGAACCTTTTACGGTGCTCACAGCTCACTGACACAGCTCATCAAATGTGTGCACACTGCCTTGGAACTTCTCCCTCACTACAGCCTCATTGAAAACCAACTCCTGAAGCCTGGACACACTCTAACTGGTGGTTTTCATCAGAGGGAGGAGGTTAAGATCCCAGTGGATCTGATCTGCCCCACCAGAGATGACTGCTTATTCGTTTCCAAAATAGTTTAGAAAGAAAGAAAGAAAAGTAAAGTATACACCCACAATCCATACTCATAGGAATTTAAATGCAGGAAGAGATCTGGGCCAGTAAACTTTCACCTCCTACCCTGCAAAGACACAGCCAAGTCCTTGAAAGGAGGCTGCTCTGCAACTAGACTGTTTACACACAACTGATGAATGAAGGAATAGGGAAGGCACATGGGTTTTAACCCAAGCAGTCTGGTCCCAGAGCTCAAGCTCTTAACTTTTCCATTATAAATCATCTACTTTACAGAGCCAAGGCCACCTCTGAAGAAACCATGGGAAAGAAGAGTGACAACTAGGAACTGAGTTGATGCTCCAACATTACACTGGAGCCTGGGAGCGCCTGCCGCCAAGTTACCAAATCCGACCGCTGGAGCAGCAGAGGCCGCTGTGACTTCAGAGGAGAGGAAAGCAGTCGCCACAGTAAGATTCTAGAACAGGGCTCCACAGACCCCGAGCACTTCAACTCGAGTCGCCGGTGTTCCCGTGGCCAGAGGTGCATGCCTGCCTAAGCAGGGTGTACCAGTTTGGGAGGTGGCACAAGAAACAGATCAATTTTCCCTCAGAAAGGAAACAAGACTTTAGTCTATAAAAATAATCCTTCTAGCAAGGTGCTTCAGGTTGCTTCTCTTCAGAGCAAAGAAAAGCTGATGAGTTCAGATGGCTTCCTGTCTGGCCACCTTCATCCTCTTCTCTCTTCTTGTTCCTTTAGCAACAGCAGCAGCAGCAGCCCTGGGCAGGAAGCAAACACCCTTCTAATTCAAATAAAACTGACCTGCACAGAGAACTGCCACTTTTGAAGGCCCTATAGCAGGGGTCCTCAAACTACGGCCCGCGGGCCACATGCAAATACAAATATTGTATTTGTTCCCGTTTTGTTTTTTTACTTCAAAATAAGATATGTGCAGTGTGCATAGGAATTTGTTCATAGTTTTTTTTTAAACTATAGTCCGGCCCTCCAACGGTCTGAGGGACAGTGAACTGGCCCCCTGTTTAAAAAGTTTGAGGACCCCTGCCCTATAGTATTCTTCAAAAAGAAAAAGATCCTTTTTAAATGCCAGTTGTATTATTTTGAAAAACCCAACAATAAAACATTCCCCTCTAAAGACCCCCTTCTCTTGAAAGTGATCTTTTAATAGGTTGGCACATGCCATACCACATTTTTTTTTCTTGGAATTCTAGTACCAAAAGGCCAGGGTTTGTGTGGGCATAATGCCACTCTTTCTGTATTTTGAAAATGTGAAGTCTGAATCATTTATGGATTGATGTACAGAGTTAAAGCATAAATGATAAAGCATATAACTCCCTACATACATCGGTCCATATGTGATGCATATAAAGTTTTCTCCAACTAAACTATGCTTAATAGTATTAAAAACAATCATAAAAGGTCCATCTATTGCCAGCTGTCCCAGTATGTACAGGCTGGGGCAAAAATAGGTTTACAGTGTTGAGTACACAAAACAGAGTTTATTCTTGTATTATTATTTATTAATCGTTACAGTACTTTCCGTGCGAACAACTGTAACTTTTGCCCACCCTGAATGCATGTTTCCACTGTGCACATACACACCCATCCACCTGTGTTTGGGGCCCTGTGAGCCGAAATCCTCAGGGTGGCCCTCGGGGCTGGGTTGTAGTATGTAGTTAACCCCAAGCATTCCTTCCTGTGCAAAGCACTGGCTTTCACCCACCTGCTCATGCTACTTCTCTCAAAGTAGCATGACTAAGCCAGAGGCTGACCTGACTAACATGATATCCTAGGGAAGAAAGGTTTGGCCCTAAGAAAATGTCTAGAAAAAGAAGAGAACAGGGACTCCAGCTCCTACAAAGAAGAAAGTGGCCCAGACCCGGAGGAGGGCTGGAAACAGGGCCTGGAACTTCCCACTTCCTCACCCCCTACCATAGCCTCTGCTTCATTTCTTTAACAAATAGCTCCTCCCCTGATTTTAAAACTACTCCATTTGGGAATTATAGCAGAAGTAAAGGGCTCAAACTGGCTCTCAGAAAAATATAAGCGATGAATAAACGTAAGAGGCTCAAGCTCACTAGTTTTAACTCCCACTGCCTTAGTTACAAGATACCCAGGACTGGTTTAGCGCAGGACAGGCAAGGTCAGTGCACACCTGAAGCGCTAAAGCAGCATACGCTCTCTGTGTACATCAACACACAAGTGATTCAGATTTCAGATTTGTAAAACACAGAAAGAATGGCATTATACCCATAAACGCACTGGCATTTTAGTGCTAAGACTCCAAAATCTAGTATAATCACTAAGGCTGGGATTCTCAGTGAAAGGGGTTTGGGATAGAAAAGCTCTCACCTGAGGTCAGAAGTGAAAATCCAAGTAATACAGGGTCATCCAAAGACAAAGTAGTGAAACGAGGTGCACACACACAGACAGCCCCGTGCCGTGCACTGTGGCCCACGGGCCACTCCTCAGGTCCACCACTCCTGACCACAGGAGGCAGAGGTTCAATGGCGCCTAAGTCCACCCACCGCGAAGCGCAGAGCTGTCATGCAAACTCAGGCCTCTGATCCCAACCCCTGAGCCTCCCACTAGAGCAGTGGTTCAAAACCTTGGCTGCACATTAGAATCACCTGGGAATCTTTTTTAAATCCTGATTTCTGGGCCTCATCCTCCAGAAATTCTGTTTCTTTGTTATGAAGAATTTCCGGAGGATGGGGCCCAGAAATCAGGATTTTAAAGATTCCCAGGTGATTCTAATGTGCAGCCAAGGTTGAGAACCACTGCACTAGAGCCTGCAGCCTCTCCGCAATCTAAAATACCACATTCCAAAGACGGCAGAATTCCCCCAGTGGTTCCCCCTGAGCCACCTGCCCCAGCCACGCCTCTTTTTTCAGAAAAACACATCCTCCTCACTCCCTCCCTTTAACACCAGGTTTTCTGAGGGGGACCACCATTTTCTTGCACTGTACATCTCCCTGGCCACAAGGAGTGGATGAAAGATTTAAGGATTTCTTTAAGGGTTTGTGTTTGTTTTACTCCAAGCTGGAATAAGGGAGGTTCTTTCCTCTGGTAGTGAGCAAGGGATCATAGCAGGCGGACATGAGTACAACACTAAACAGAAGCCTTCGTCCAAGGTCGTGGACACCGGCCACACAGAAGCAGAGCCCGCCCCACCCAATCCCCAGCACCGTCTCCGGGGTCATCTCAACCGCCACCCTGGCCAGTGATCTGCCCCAATAATGTTCATTTCAGTTCAAACTGGTTTGAACTGAGTTCTTGTTCAATACAAAGTCCATCTTGTTCAATACAAAGACCTAACCATGATCAGAAAGGTTAACAATCATTTTTCTTAAAAAGCTGAGTGTTTTTTTTAAACATTTGTTAGGTTAGGCTGGAATCTTTTGAAGAACCAACTAAGATCACACACCTACCCCTCACTGCCCAACACAAACAAAACTGCCATCTACTTAACTTAGCATCTCCCATCTCAGCCCAGTGAAGATGAGCTGACATGTAGGTTAATAGAAGCTGTGAAAGCACCTGAGAAAAGGAAAGGAACATTCCAAAATAACAGCTTATGAGGGGTTTTTCCTCACAACTCTCTTGGGAGATAAATCAGTATTATTCTATGTTTAAAAAAAAAAAGTAAGCTAATGGAATTAAAGAACAACAAATGGAAAGACCCAACTTCTTTTTTTTTAAATCTGTTTTATTGATTTTTTACAGAGAGGAAGGGTGAAGGTTAGAGAGTTAGAAACATGGATGAGAGAGAAACATCAATCAGCTGCCTCCTGCACACTCCCTAACGAATATGTGCCTGCAACCCAGGTATATACCCTCGACCGGAATCGAACCTGGGACCCTTGAGTCTGGAGGCCGACACTTTATCCACTGAGCCAAACCGGTTAAGGTAAGACCCAACTTCTTTAATCCACCTCAAAGTGGGCTTGATTGCGATATCAGGACTTCCTCCTCCTAACTGCTGATATACCCTTCTGTTAATATTTTATACACCATGGGCAAAGATATTCTCAGCATTCACAAAAATAAAATTATTTACTTTGTATCCTCCTCAGATTTGGTCTTATCTGAAAGGCTAAGAGCAGATGAAGTACTCTTCAATGCTGCTTCCAGCAACAGAGATAGCTTTTGCCCGTCCAAAAGGAAACACCCCAAGAGAAATGCTAACGCCACACACCACTGATGGATGGGCAATCGGGCCTCCGACTCAGCCACTCAGCCGTTCAGAACTTTCAGCACAGGCACAGAGGGCATAAAGATATGCATGCTCAGTGTAGTGGTGCTATGACCAAACAGCTAGGAACTGCCTAAATCAGCGATTTTCAACCTTTTTCATCTCGTGGCACACATAAACTACTTACTAAAATTCTGTGGCATACCAAAAAATACTCTATTTCTTGCCAATCTGACAAAAAAAATTAGGTATAATTTTTATTCATTCACAGCAGACAGCTATTGTGTTGGCTGCTGTCACTTCTTCTTTGACAATCTTAGGCAAAAGAGGTCAGCACCCCTAACCTCTAACAGTCAAATATTGCATGTTTTAAAAATTCTTGTGGCACACCAGTGTGCCATGGAACACTGATTGAAAATCGCTGACCTAGATGTTGGCAACCAAGTATGAATAAAAAAAATAAAATAATGGCTAACCATTCACAGAAGAAAATAATACACTGAAATTGTACTAACTCATAAGAGATCTAATTTATTGATTTGGAAAAATAATCATGACATACATTTGACCTAAAAAGAAAATTGCTAATAAAATAGTATGGTCAGTCTTACATAAGTATTCTCGCCATCTTTTTTCTATGGACATATAAATAAAATAGTTATCACATGGCAAAAACCATGAGCAATTTTCAATTTTCCATTAAAATTTTGTCAGAAGTTGTGTTAGTCTGTTCTTATTTGTACAATGTACACATACCACTTTTACTGCAATAAAAACAAATTTCTTTTTTAAAATTAGCATTTGTAAAAACACTTCAATTGGGCAGCCTCAAGAAATGTGTTTAAAAAGGTTGTTCCCAAGATCCTATGTAATAAAAACCTAATATGCAAATGGGCCAAACAGCAGAACAACCGATCGCTATGATGCCCACTGATCACCAGGGGGTAGACAATCAACGCAGGAGCTGTCCCCAGCCCACAGGCCCTAGGCTAGCCAAGGCAGGTGCCAGCCAAGGCAGGTGCCAGCAGGGGTCCCCCGATCGCCCTGCAGAGGGAAGCGACCGGCAGCAGGGGATGGGGCCAGCGAGCAGGCGGTGCCAGACCAGCCAAGGCAGGTGCTAGTGGGGCCCCCCCAATTGCCCCGCCAGTCGCCCCACAGATCGGCCCTGATCGCCGGCCAGGCCTAAATTTTGCGCACAAATTTAGTGCACCAGGCCTCTAGTATAAATATAAATCACAAAGCACATGTAGAGCCTGAGAAAGAATATACCTACCAAGAACTGCTGGTAGTTAACTGGACTCAAATTTAAAAGCAGATCCTATGCCCAGCCACTGTGGCTCAGCAGCTGAGCGCCAACCTATGAACCAAAAGGTCACAGTTCGATTGCTGGTCAGGGCACACCTGTTGGGTTGTAGGCTCAATCCCCAGTAGGGGGCGTAATCCTCAGTAGGGGGTGTGCAGAAGACAGCCAATCGATGATTCTCTCTCATCACTGATGTTTCTATCTTTCTCCCTCTCCCTTCCTCTCTGAAATCAATAAAAATACACTATAAAAAAAGAGAGAGAGAGAGAAACCCTACCAGCTGTTTTTTAACTGAGGCCTCTCACTCAAATGCAACCATACTTCAGGGAAAAGCCTGCATTGAGTTCCTGACATCTGAGCCAGCCCTTATAAAGGAGTTCCTGAAATTGCATTTCAACCAATAGGACTGAGACTCCCCATCCCATCAGAGCTGTGCAGCTATATCCCCCCTCAGCATCTTCACTGACCAATTAGAGTGGCTCCATTATGACCAATGAGGACAAAGCCTTTTTGACCAATCAAACTGTGAGGATCTGGAATCCTCAGTTGCAAGAGGGCAGACCAATCAGGAACCAGGGCAGAGACCTCTCTTTATATAAGTCAGCTCCCCTCTAGCTCAGAGAGAGCACTTTCCCTTTCCACTGAAGGTTGCGATTCCTAGCTGGAACTGAAGTACCAAAGACAAAACCCCGAAGGGAGTGGACAGGCAGGGCAAAACAGTACAGACTGGCAGGGAGCAGAGCAGGCAGAGCAGAGCTATCTGGCAGTAGAGGACCCTTGCCCAGGGCTGCCTGGCCCCAGGGCCTCCTCACAGCCAGGCTGCTGTGCTGCTTCATAACTGAGGTGTAACACAATCGAGTGAACTGTTCCACAGCCATGCTGTTTTCACAGCCATGCTACATCACAACTGAGTTGTTTGCATTTAATAAAGTTTCCTTCTTCACCACTACAAACTGGAGATTCCTACTGGTATTGAATTGGCTCCAACTACCATCTGCTGATATACACAAGGCTTAGTATCCTCAGCCAAAGTAAGAAGCCAAAGAAAACTTTCTCCACTTTTCTAAATTGTTCCTCAAAATTATTTGGCTTTTTTTTTTTTCTTTCTTAAAAGGCCTTCTCCAGCCCAGCTGGCATGGCTCAGTGAAACTGAACCAGGAGGTCATGGTTCGATTCCTGGTCAGGGCACATGCCCAGGTTTCGGGCTCGATCGATCCCCAGTAGGGGGCATGCAGGAAGTAGCTCATCAGTGATGTTTCTATCTCTCCTCTCCCTTCCTGTCTGAAATCAATTAAAAATATATTAAAACAAAACCAAAAACAAGGCCTTCTCCAAATAAAAAAATAATTTAAAAAAAGCATCCTGCTGGAGAAGAACTTGACCACCTTTTTTATAAGGCTACCCTCAGCCAATAAACTGTATCCTGAAGCCTGAAATCTTGAAAACTTCTCAAATTTATCCCGGCCTTCACTCATCCAAACACACCAAGAACAACCACCCTCGTCCTTACTCCAATCTGCTTCACCCTCACTTCCCCTTGGCCCTAGTCCACTTGACCTTCACGATCCCTAACTCCTCAGGCAGTCGTTAGCACCTGTGCTGCAATGCTGTGCTCTCCCAACGGTCCTTCAATGGCTGCCATTGCCCACAAGTTGGTTCCGAGGCCCTTCTCCCCCTCCAGGCTTCTCCAACTGGGAATATTGCTCAGCTTCACTGGTCTATGACCAGTCTGCTTATCTCAGAATATTACCTCTACCAATGAGGCTGGCAACATACTCCTTCGTGGAGCCACTGAGCCATCTCTTCCACAGAGCCTGTAAGGATGGTTAAACACAGAAATTCCTGCCCATCATCAAACCTGGCACAAAGCACTTCCTCCTCATCTGTCACCCCGTCTATTTGGTCCACAATGGACAACCATCTTTGCTCTACCCAAAATCCCATGTAAAAAGCAGCTGTAACCTGATTATTCCTCCAGGCTGACCTCCCATTCTATATTTCAAGCCACTCTACCCAACTGTCTGGATTCTGTGCCATGTTCCTTGTCACAGGCTCTCCCTCTAACCAACTTGTTAAAAAGATAGGTCAATGAGGTCTACAAGCTCTTGGTTTTCTTTTCAACCTGGATGCCATCTGACAATGCCCCGCTTAGTCTAAAGCTCGAGCTGGTGAGCTCTGTCACAGGAAAAGCGCAGCTGAATAATTTGGATCTCACACTCGGTACTGTCTTGTTTCACCCATCTCCCATGCTCTGCTCTTTCCCTTCCTGCAGTGTCAAGTACCTTGCTAACTCCGGGAAGACATTTTGCTGTTATTTGACTTTCTATATTCCTTTCACAATTGTTATAAAAACTTACAGCTGACCATTTCTCCATTTCTACTGTAGGAAGCCCAGAGCCCAATGCAAACTTTATCGCATTATTTTATTATGTTTATAAATTAATAGGTTGTCTTAAAACCTTTATGAATATAAATGTATCTAAGTAAGACTATTTTTAAACAGTTTTTCCTTTCTTCACAGTAGATCCTCTTCGGAATAACTATGAAATACACACCTCCTGCTATACAAACAGACATAGGAGACATATCTCAAAAATATATAGAGTCAAATAATAAATAAAGAAGTAGTAGTGAAATTATTAAATCACCCTTTGGCAGCCAACATAGTAATAGCTATCTCAGGCAAGAATCATCAATGGATGCTATAACTAGTAGGTGAAAATTTGATGACAAACAGGATATTTACATAGTCTCAAAATATCTCCCCACAAGATACCTATTAATCATAAAAGGAAAACATAGCAACTTTTTTAAGCCACCTAGCAAACACCTCTTGCACCAGGGAGGACAAGAGGGGCACTGTAATGATACACTGAGGACAGAACATCACCCATGCGGGATGCCTGCCACAAATGCACATCCTTTAATAACCATGAGAAACATCAAACAAGCTCAGACTAAAGGGCGATACAAAATAAATGGCCCGTCCTCTTCAAAAGTATTAAGTCAAGAAAGACAAGGAAATGCAGATGATGAACTACTCTGGATTAAAAGGAAGACTATACAGATGAGAACTAAATGCAACCTGGATCATGGACCAGAAAGAAGTTATTTTCCTTTCCCTATAATGGGCATTAGAAGAATAGGTGAAATGTGAATAAGTTTTACAGACTACATGTTAGTACTCTATCAATCCTAATACTGGTTTAGGTAACTGTACTAAGATTACATAAATGAATGTCCTTGTTTTTATCATTATATCAGTTTCAAGTGTACAACATAATGATTCAATATTTGTATGTATTGCAAAATGATCACCACAGGAAGTCTGTCTACGTCACATCCATCACCATACATAATTACAGAAGTTTTTTCTTGTAATGGGAACTTTTAAGATATACTCTGAGCAACGTTCAAGTATACAATCCAGTATTACCAACTATAGTCTCCATGCTGTACATCACATTCCCGTAACGTATTATAACTGAAAGTTTGCACCCTTTGACCACCCTTCATCCATTTTTCCCAATCCCAACCCCACCCTGGACAACACCAATCTGTTCTCTGCATCTATGAGTTTGGTTTATGGAAGGGGTTTTGGTATTTTTTTAGAGTCCACATATAAGGGAGATCATACAGTATTTGCCTTTGTCTTTTTTCACTTAGTATAAAGCCCTCAAGGTCCATCCATGTTGTCACAAATGGCAGGATTTCATCCTTTTTTATGGCCAAATAATATTTCATTGAATATATTCATATATTTTCTTTATCCATTCATCCGCTGATGGATACTTAGGTTATTTCCAATTCTTGGTTTTTGTAAATAGTGCTTCTTTGCACTGCTTTTTGAAACTTTCTTGTAGGTCTAATATTTTCCAAAAATAGAAAATGTTAAAAGTACATATGGTCATGATTCTACTAGGACCAGTCAAAGCACTGTTTTACATACATTAATCTTAAAGATTTTTGTTTGTTTGTTTGTTTGTTTTAATTAAAGTACAAAATGAGTTGCTTATCTCTCAACTCAAGACCTGGTCTCCTAAAGCAATCATTATTAAATGTGGGGTATCGTTACACTCTTTTCTTTATGCTCTGACAAATAAGTTATGAATATTGTTGCAATGTTATGAAGAAAGTAGTATTTCATATTGACTCAGATGTGGGCTCTAAAGTCAGACTATCCAATTAGAATCCTGCCTCTTACACTTTCTAGTTATGTAATCTTGGGTAAGATTTTTCTTCTCTCGGGCAGTGTCCTGAGCTGCAGAATGGGTACAATCATAGAGCTTATCACACAGTACTTACAGCATGACTAAACGCGGCAATGATCTGAAGCACGTAACAGTCCCTGGCACATAATGAGTGCGTAATGAATGTTAGCTTTTAGTAAACATTAGCTACCATGTACTCATCAGCCTCATTGTTGGCGCCATATTCTCACCCCAGCTATTTCTTTTTCTTTTTGCTTTGACATTCAATTTATCATTTCTTCTATTACGTATATCCTTATTTAAATGTTAGCCTTCCGAAACAAGGCAAAGTATAAGTAAGTGTTAAAAATAAAAAGAACAAGTGAAACCTTCCTAACACAGGGGTCCTCAATCAAAGGTTTAAACTCACCCTTAGAATGTGCGGCCAGCTGCCACTTTGTCCAGGGACTTGATCATCAACAGTGCACAGCTGAAAAATTCACATCATCGCAAAAGATGTGCTGCCTCTGTCCCAGGACACGGACTGACAAGGACCACAGGAAGGCATACAACTTTGGCCCCACATATAAAATAAGTTAATTTTCTACAGATCTTGTTGTCAGTTAGCCCAATAACTACATTACAGCTTCACCATCTTCCTTGTACTGACCACAGGCTACATGTGAGGCACTGCTGGTGCCTTATGCGCACTGGCTCACCGAGTCTTCATACTAACGCCATGTAATGGGAATCATCACACCCTTCACAGATGAGGAAATTGCCTGCTCAAAAGTCTAAGTGGCAGAGCCAGGAGAGAAATCAGACTGATCAGACTCAAATCTGAATTATTTCCAATAGACTCTGCTGCCCTTCCATATGTGTAAACACACATGTAGGGAAAATGCCATGAACCACATATATCAAGGACACTATTTTATTCGACAATCCACATAAATTTCCTTGAAGTAACTTTTCCTGAGGGTTGTTTTTTGTTTTTTTGCTTTTGGTTAGTACTGCTCACTATGGCTTCTCCACTTACAAGAGAGGCAACTGTCTTTTAAAATTATACCAGAAAATGTCACTGTGTGCAAGCAACAGGATAACACTGCAGGAAAAACCTGGGAGGATGGACAACTGCTGAAAGGACCCATCACTTGATGGCAACGCCAGAAAAAGAATCAGCAGTCAGCTAATCTGAACCAACCATCTTTCCAGGAGATAGGCAAGGGAACCGAGGGGAACCTCCCTTATCTGCCAACACCCTCTCCTCCACCCACTTGCCCCAGGGCAGGGCTAACTGCTCAAGCCTAAGGACAGACTAAATCTTCAGTCTATACCAGCAGTTCTCAACCTGTGGGTCGAGACTCCTTTGGGGGTCAAACGCCCCTTTCACAGGGGTCGCCTAAATACATCCTGCATATCAGATATTTACATTACAATTCATAACAGTAGCAAAATTACAGTTATACAACAAAAATAATTTTATGGTTGGGGGTCACCACAACATGAGAAATGTATTAAAGGGTCGCGGCATTAGGAAGGTTGAGAACCACTGATCTATACAGAGAATGTGCTGCCCAGAAAGCGAGGAACAAAAGAGGAGGGGCTGTTCTGAACACTGTGCAACTCCCTCCTCTTGATCCTTGTGCTTTTATTTAATTCTTCTCCATCAAGGCCTTTCAGATATGATGCAATTTAACAGTGAATTATTTCCTATCCAGCATTTTGCACTGTCCTCTCATCTGTCTTACCTGTCTCTTAATTAATTAGACCATTAAGATAATTAAGGCAGAGGCAAAGGAAGCCTTAGGTCAATAGGAACCCTACAAATTTCAAATACAAGGCAGCATGGCATGGGCCTTGAGAAAATAGTGCCCAGGGATAAAGTCCAGACATACTAGACCAGGGGTGGGCAAACTTTTTGACTCGAGGGCCACAATGGGTTCTTAAACTGGACCGGAGGGCCGGAACAAAAGCATGGATGGAGTGTTTGTGTGAACTAATATAAATTCAAAGTAAACATCATTACATAAAAGGGTACGGTCTTTTTTTTTTTAGTTTTATTCATTTCAAGCGGGCCGGAGTTTGCCCATGGCTGTACTAGACTGAGACAGAGCTCAAGTGCCAAGCAGTGACCATACCCAGTCAGAGCAGGGCCCGGGCCAATCTTTTCCCCTCTGGATACCCAGCCCTCAGTGCAGTATCTGCCACATCATAATAAGTGCTTAATTCACTCCGGCTGCATGAACACCTGGGGAGAGGAGTGTTCGAGGTCCATAAACCTTATTTACTGGCTCTGTCACCTTGAACAAGTTAATTGATTTATTTCAGCATCAGTCTCAGCTGTAAAATGAGGAGAGCAGCCAGAACCGGTTTGGCTCAGTGGAGAGAGCGTCAGCCTGCGGACTCAAGGGTCCCGGGTTCGATTCCGGACAAGGGCATGTACCTTAGTTGCGGACACATCCCCAGTGGGGGGCATGCAGGAGGCAGCTGATCAATGTTTCTCTCTCATAAATGTTTCTGGCTCTCTATCTCTCTCCCTTCCTCTCTGTAAAAAAATCAATAAAAAATATTTTTTTTAAATGAGGAGAGCAATATCTACCTCATATCCTATATAATAAAAGAGAAACATGCAAATTAGCCATCCCTCCGCTATGCTCAAGTCACGCCCACCAGCCCATCCGAATGACTATGCAAATTATCCAACAAAGATGGCGGTTAATTTGCATACACAGGTGTCAAGCACCCCAGGAGGTGATGGCGGCTGTGGCCACAGGATCCCGGGACTTTTGCCGGTCGGGGAGGCACAGCCGCTTGCGCCTAGCCACGCCCACGAACTCCCAGGACCTTGCCAGCGGAGAGCGGGAGGTTTGGAGGACTTGGCAGAGCAGGAGGCCTCTGGACATAGAGCAGAACGAGAGAGAGGGCGGCTTGGAGGGCGCGGCTCCCTCTGTCACCCCAGCTTCCTCATCACAGCTGTGGAAACTGACAGCAGGGAGGAGGAAGTCCCACCCCCACAGAATCAGCCAGAATCAGCCGTTGGTCACACAGCTCTCAGCGGCCTGACAGCCAGGACTCTCATTCACCTGCATCTCAGACCGTGACAGTAGAGAGGTAGGACTATGTCTAAAGAACACCTGTTGATACAACGTAGCTCTGCAGCCAAAAGATGCCGGCGTTATCGACAGAAAATGTCTGCAGAGCAGCGTGCATCTGATCCTGAAAGAAGGCGGCGCCTGTGACAGGATGTATCTGAACACCAGCTACTGGAAAAACGTCGCTCTGATGCTAAAAAACACCAGTGTTATCGACAGAAAATGTCTGCAGAGCAGCGTGCCTTTGAAGTTGAAAGAAGGGGGTGGCGACAACAGAATATGTTGAGAGAACAGTCATCAACAAGTACTACCAATATTCAATTCTTGGACATAGTTGTGGTGGAAAGACTGTTCGATGTGAATCTTGCCTATCACTCAATTTCTCGGATGAAAAACCATCCGATGGGAAATTTACTCGATGTTGTAGCAAAGGGAAAGTCTGTCCAAATGATATACATTTTCCAGATTACCCGGCATATTTAAAAAGATTAATGACAAACGAAGATTCTGACAGTAAAATGTCATGGAAAATATTTGTTCCATAAATAGTTCTTTTGCTTTTGCTTCCATGGGTGCAAATATTGCATCCATCAGGATATGGGCCATACTGTTTTAGAATACACGGACAAGTTTATCACCAAACTGGAACTTTACATCCTGCGGATGGTGTTTCTTGGAAGTTTGCTCAACTCTGTATTTTGGATACAACTGAAGCTACAAGTAAAAGATTAGCAATTCCAGAAAACCAGGGCTGCTCAGAAAGACTCATGATCAACATCAACAACCTCATGCATGAAATAAATGAATTAACAAAATCATACAAGATGCTACATGAGGTAGAAAAGGAAGCCCAATCTGAAGCAGCAGCAAAAGGTATTGCTCCCACAGAAGTAACAATGGCGATTAAATACGATCGCAACAGTGACCCAGGTAGATATAATTCTCCCCGTGTAACTGAGGTTGCTGTCATATTCAGAAACGAAGATGGAGAACCTCCTTTTGAAAGGGACTTGCTCATTCATTGTAAACCAGATCCCAATAATCCAAATGCCACTAAAATGAAACAAATCAATATCCTGTTTCCTACATTAGATGCAATGACATATCCTGTTCTTTTTCCACATGGTGAACAAGGCTGGGGAATAGATATTGCATTAAGACTCAGAGACAACAGTGTAATCGACAATAATACTAGACAAAATGTAAGGACACGAGTCACACAAATGCAGTATTATGGATTTCATCTCTCTGTGCGGGACACATTCAATCCTATTTTAAATGCAGGAAAATTAACTCAACAGTTTATCATAGATTCGTATTCAAAAATGGAGGCCAATCGGATGAATTTCATCAAAGCAAACTAATCTAAGTTGAGAGTTGAAAAATACAGTGGTTTGATGGATTATCTCAAATCTAGATCTGAAAATGACAATGTGCCGATTGGTAAAATGATAATACTTCCATCATCTTCTGAGGGTAGTCCCAGAAATATGCAGCAGCGATATCAGGATGCTATGGCAATTTTAACGAGGTATGGCAAGCCCGATTTATTCATAACCATGACGTGCAACCCCAAATGGACAGATATTGCGAACAATTTACAACGCTGGCAAAAAAGTTGAAAACAGACCTGACTTGGTAGCCAGAGTTTTTAATATTAAATTGAATGCTCTTTTAAATGATATCTGAAAATTCCATTTCTTTGGCAAAGTAATAGCTAAAATTCATGTCATTGAATTTCAGAAACGTGGACTGCCTCACGCTCACATATTATTAATATTAGATAGTGAGTCCAAATTACGTTCCTCTAATTAATTCCCTTTCAATGTGCACAAATTTCGTGCACCGGGCTACTAGTGGTAATTATAAGTTAAAAAGGAACATATATTTAGCACACTTTCTGGTAGATAGTAAATGTCCCATAACCATCTGGGCTATTATTATTATTCCACAATGTTAATACAGGTCCTCAATGAATTTTTCAAGTTAAAACAGTGCACATAGCTATAGAAATATATATTTATACATACACACACACACATATATATATACACACACACATACATACATACATATACGTGTGTGTGTGCACACCTTTGTACAGAACTTGGGACAGCAACCCACAATCAAACATATTCATACTTTTGCAGTAAAATACATCCTAAGCAAATAAAGACTATACTGTAACAGTTGCACCTCAGTTCACTTCAAGTCAAATGACAAGTAAAAAACACTAAATCTCCAGAGCTTTGGGGATTCTAAAACTGAAGAAAGGGCTATGAGACTATACTCACAAAAAGCACTGGTGTTTGTTCGCACAAGGCCCACTAAGTGTGCAGGTGACTGCAGTGTTGCCTGAATAAAAGTTGTCGAGATTAAGCAGGAAAGCTGCTCAGCATAAGTTTCCCTCATTCCCTCGAGCTGCCACAGCTCAGAAAATGTCACCTTGTTTGTCTGAGAAATAGTGTATAAGTTCTTGGCCAACGTGTAGTCATTTCCCCACATCCTTCTGCAACACCTGTGCCAGGCAGGACTCCATGCGAGGCTCCGAGGTGAATTAAAGAAAAACTCTACTTGCAAGTGCTATTCTGAAAAAACTAGTCAATCTTCAAAATCTTGGATTCCTCCTGGCAGCGCTACTACTCTCTTCTGTCTTCCCACCATATTCTGAAAATCTCCATTATTGCACACACCCAGGAGTCCTCAAACTACGGCCCGTGGGCCACATGCAAATACAAATATTGTATTTGTTCCCGTTTTGTTTTTTTACTTCAAAATAAGATATGTGCAGTGTGCATAGGAATTTGTTCATAGTTTTTTTTTCAACTATAGTCCGGCCCTCCAACGGTCTGAGGGACAGTGAACTGGCCCCCTGTTTAAAAAGTTTGAGGACCGCTGCTAACCATTTGCTTCTTTATCAGTGCTCACCCCCACCTAGACTCTGAGCTCCTTGAAGACAGGAACCAAGTCTTGATAACAATTGCTAATGTCTGAGTGTGTGTTATGTGGCAGGCATGTGATAAGGTTATGGTATATGCTCTCATTTAGTGCTTACAATAACTCGATCATCCCACATTATGGAGGAGGAAACTAAAGCTTGGAGAGGCTGAGAAAGCTCATGCAGTGTAGCGACTGTAGGTTACTCAGTTAACACCCATGGTACCTAGGTCCCCTGCCTAACCTTCCTAACAGGAGTCTGACACTGTTCACAAATTCCCCCTTTCACACGGCCACGGGCTTCATTCAGCAGAGGCCGGCCCCCTTCTTAACACAGGAGGTTAAGCATGACAGTCAAAAGCAAGCATGGACACTATCCATTTTCCAGTGATGCTGGGGGAAGCACGCAAAGCCATTCTGCGATGTAAAGTCTGCTAGGAGCGTCTAAGAAAGATTTCGTCTCAGGTGAAGACACAGCAGGCACTCTTCTTCCCTGACACTGTGGACTTCTTAAATTCTTAGAAGAAATTACTCTAATAGTAACTAAGTCAACTGAGTCTGTTTTTGGTTACGGTCAGCCAGAAGCACCCTAACACGTACAGAGAAAGAGAGGTGGGGCTGTGCTTCCAACATGCACAGGTGACTTCACAGCCCTCAAAAGTGTGATGACTCGAGTCGGACCTCTTTGACACTCCTACCTTCAGCACCAATGCCAGCAGGGAAGGAGCACTTGTTAACTTCAACTAAGTGAATAAACGGATGGAGTAAAATTTAAGCCCAGCTTTTAAATAAATTTTATATCCAGTTGTAGGTGAAATATTAGATTCCTATGTAACACTCTTAATAAGTATAAAGTCTGCTGACTCTTAGACCAGACCAAGGTTTAATGTATTTGGAAAACAGTGTATAGTATACTCAAGTAAACAAAGGAATACTGTAAGCACTAGTTTTCAAGTCCAAATAAATCTCAGAAGACTGGGTCAATGAAAAAGCACAAAAGATTCTGTTTCTGTAAGCCCCTTTCACAATGACTACAGCACCTATTGGCAATACAACCTTGACCCAAAAAGGCCACCCTCTTGTCAAACTAAAAGCATTTCATGGGAGGGAGAAGGCAGAGAGAGCAAGACACCTCTTCTGCACTTCAAGTCCAGCCCAGTTTTTATTCACGAAAACTCAGTCCTTGGTATATATGGTCAACCTTCACAACTCAGCTGGTCAGAGGACCCTGCCTGCACCTTCCACCGGGCAAGGGCACGGAAAGCTTTGGTTTTTAGAACTGAAGTATAAGCTCCAGGCCATCACACAGAACAGTCCCCGAGAAAATCAGGAAGACATTCCTCATTCAGGAAGGGCCACTCACCAAGGTATCATGACCCACCCGGTGCAGGACACAACATTCACTTCTACCCTAAGGCTGCAAATGCTTTCCAACATAAGACCTTCTCTTTACCGGTTCACTTGGCCTTCTCTCAAAGTGTTGAAAGATAACAATTCTTGATCTCAAACAAAAATCAAAGGAAACTCTACTTCTTCTAGAATGACATGTCTAGGAGCCATAACCTGACCAGGTATCTTACTGGAAGTCAAAGAATCATGCTGATTGCTCACAAATATTTTTTTCCTAAGGACCAATTCGGATCCACGAAGGCAGCCCAGCCACCTGGAGTGCCTTCTAATGCACAGCTTACCTTGTAATTGCTAGAGTTCACCCAAGAGGTAGCGAGTCCATCCACAAGTTTATCTAACATGGTCTGGTCATGCTCAAGGTCAGCAGACTTCTGTTTGTCTGAGAAATAGTCTATGAGTTCTTGGCCAACCTGCAGTCGTTTCCCCACATCCTTCTGCAACACCTGTGCCAGGCAGGACTCCATGCGAGGCTCCATGGTGAATTCAAATTGAGATGCAGCAAAAGCTAGAGGGCAGTCAGGGTGACACCCTCCCAGTTAGTGTACCCGGGAGGTTGCCTCTTTGTTCGCTGAAGGTTACTAAGAGCCTGTGTTTCAAAGATGCAATCCGGGGAATGGCAACAATGCACCATGTGTGTCTGAAGAGCAGCTGGCAGGATATTAAAAGTTCAATTTAAATAACTAGTAGACGATAAAGGAGTGAATGGCAGAGTGAAGTCCTGGTATTGGGTCTGAAATACTTCATAATTCAGCAGTCCATTCTGAAAAGTAAGAAAACGACAAATCAGCATAGATAATGTAACACTCAAATGTTATAAAACACTGAATCAAAAACAAAGCAGTTCATGCTGCAGAATCATTTATAATGGCAAGTGGAAATGAGAATCAGGAATGCTCGGCAATCATATCAGAATAACATAATCGTTATTTTTTTAAGATTTTTTCATTGATTTTTTAGAGGGAGAGGGAGAGGGAGAGGGAGGGAGAGAGAAACATCCATTAAGAGCGAAACATGGATCGGCTGCCTCCTGCACACTCCCTACTGGGGATCAAGCCCACAACTTGGGCATGTGCCCCAATCAGGAATCTAACCAGCGACCATTCACCCAACCAACCAGCACACGGGCCAGGGCCATGGTTACTACTGTTATCAGGAAGAACACTGAAGGCCCAAGCAGAGCCAATGGGCTACACAGTTGGTGGGTTGAGGTTTGTCACAATTTTCCAGCTTATAAATGCACCAGTCAGCAAAGCACTCTCTGCTTTAGCTGGCTTATTTATTTGTAGCTTAAATGTTGCTTCCCACCGAAAACTTAACACCATTCTGTGTCTGCAGCTTATTGCCTTCCTCTCAGTTTTCAAAGAAACCAAGGGCTGGATATGGGGTGGGCTCCATAGAAACACCATTGACCAAAGTGGTCAGTCTGGTAACATTGGAAGTCAAAGCCAGTCCCTACATCAAACTTCTTGCTTAGAAGCTTAACAACAGTTGAGTGGTAGCCTTCACACATCCCCTCTACAACAAAGAAAGTAATGAAGGAAAGGAAATCGGCTCATATTCTGATCAGTTACTGACATGGAGCTCTCCACTGGCAGACAATCGCTCCACATGGGCCTGGTACTGTTATAAAAGCAGGAGACCTCAAAATCATGTTTGGGGTAGGGCAAAACACATGATACAGGAAAAGTACCACAATCCTTTTCATTAAGTGAAAAAGCTGACCATTTAATCTACAGCTGCTGAAGCAATTGTACACACGTACTTCCTACATCAATTCCTTTCAATCTAACCTAAGAAGATCCATAGAAAGCCTGCCTTCCAGATGCAGCAGCCCCTGACACTGCTAAAGAGAGACGTTCTGCACAGCAACCCTGCACCAGCTCTCAGGGCTCCAGCAGGGAAAGCTGAGCTATTACACCAAGTAAGTTCAAAGGCTGTGCGCGGCAGCTCTTCCACTCTGCGCACAGTACTTCCTTCCCTAGCACCACCCAGCCTCATCCCCTCTCTCCGTACACGAAGCACAATGGTCTTTCCGAGTTCCAGAATCAGAGATTTTTTATACCCACAGGAATCATGTAAGTCAGTAAGGAAAATGCTCCCTCAAAGCCCCAGGTGTGTGCTTGCCCGACTCCTGCTTTACTGCTTCTAACAACGCAGCAGGCTGGGGACGGGGAATAAAACTCACCATCTCACATGGCAAGCCTTCCTCAAAGGGAGGAGCATCTGCTCTCCAGTCAGTTCCACACCCGGGAACCAGTCCCTCCCTCACAAGAAGGATCTTAGATACATAAATCAGCTATTACCCTTCTCTCCAATTTTTAGTTCAAACAAAAATATCTCTAATTCCTTAACAGCTCATAAGTTGGACTACAGAAGGTATCAGTGATACAGGAAACAGGAGAAACCAACAGAACCTTTTCTTTCCAGGCCCAGTATTAGCCCAAGAAGCAGAGCAAGCAAGGTTGGGCTTGTGAAATGGCCACAAATTCTTTGCTACTCCTCCCCCACCAAGGCGTAGTCTGCCACACCCACAGTGACTCTAGAACTGGTCCTGAGACTTGTGGCCAGCTGGAAATCAGCAACTGCAAAGCAAGCAGAGGTTTGACAGCAAGCACTGGAGCCCCCTCAGAATGCCGCCTGAGGCTGCCATGCTACCAGGAAGCTGCTCTAGCTTCCAAAACGCGAGGCCATGTTCTCCAGCCCACTTCCAGCCGCAACGGTCAGGCCTGAGCGAGGCCAGTTGGAACCGGGCAGCCATTCATCGGACTGCAGCTACACAAATCAATCTAAGGAGACCAGCAGAAAATCCACCTAGTCCAGGGTGGGCAACACCTGGCACGCATACCAAACATGGCACGCCAGTAACTTTTGCTGGCACGCAAAACCCTCTCTTATTATCTTCCATTTACAATTTTTTTTCTTAATATCGACTTTTTTTATTTTTCAGATAAATTCAGTGTAGGTGCATCTTAGATAAATAAATAATTTTACATAACAAGTTATCTTAAAGACCATAGACATGGATTGACGAGAGAGGGGAAGAGCAATTTCTATGCCTCTGCCTTAACTCTCCCTGCCTTCCTAGATCCAACCAGTGTTTTGGTTTCACCCCATACGCTTGTGAATCTTTGTTCTCAGTGATGAATTTTGTTAAGTCTCATAATAGGAGTAGCCTGACGGATGAAAGTAGTAGCTCGTGCATATCTCTGAAGGTCACAAGATATAAACCTGATGTAAAATCTGTCATCAGTGATGCAGCAGCAAAAGTCCCACTGATAATATCAAACGGAGTCATAAAGTTTTCTGTCAGACTATCAGTGTACATGTATACATTAAAAATAAATGTATTTTTCATCATCATATACTGTGTTTTTGTCGCTCGAATGTATTATTTCTTCAGGGTTCTTCACATACGTACACCTTAAGAGATATCAAGTAGGCGTAACATGTTCTCAAAAAATTAGGGTTGGCACGCAGAAGAATTTTGAGTCAGAGATTTTGCTGGTTTGGGCACGCACTCACAAAAAGGTTGCCTACCCCTGACCTAGTCAAACCACACCAAGAGATAATTGACCCACTCCTTCCTCCCCTAAACATCTACCTGTCATTCTCAATGGAAAGAATCCCATGTCCTTTACTCCTTCAAGGAGCATAAAATCAACCGGCACTAACCAATAATGATGATAACACCATTTTAAAGAATCTACCTGGGTGTCAGCTTCCATGCTGGACAATGTATACATACCATCTCTAATTCTCCAACCAACTCTATAAAGTACGTATTAATCCCTATTTTACAGATGAAGGAACTGAGGCAAAGGTAACTTTCCAAGGCCGCATGCCCAGTGAGTTTCCTCTCCCCACCTTCAAACCCTTGCTATTACGAGTCTGGCCTACAAGTCTGGCCTAGTTCTGTGCTGACTCAGAGAAAGGAGGTCAGACTTCGTGTTTACCTGGGAAGAATGGGGCAAGACAGCCAAGCCTCCATTCCAGGGAGAAAAATGATCCCGCTCATTCCAGTCTAAGAGTGGCTTATAATATATGTATAATATAAAAGCTCTCTGTTAGAATTCTAGCACACTCAAAAATTGGCCCCAAATTCCCACGGATCACATGCAGAATGAAAACCACTGGAAGCCCTAGGCATTGCACAGACTGGGACCCCATTTCCTCTTCTTTTTCTTAATTAAAAAAAAAAAGGAATGGACAATCCTCTCTTATTCTTACTAAACTGGATTTTGGTACCTTTTCCCCATGCTTTCGAACACTTCCTCCATCTCAGGTATTCAGGGACTACAGTCACACGGTCCCGAATTCACAGGGTACACAAGTACAAGACCTCCTTCCCACTGCTGCCCAGCCACCCGATTTCCCTGCCTAAGCAAATAATGACCCCTTTTCTGTGTCTTTCCACAGACATATTTAGATACATAAGCAAATAATTATGCATTCTCCTCTCGGAACCTCCCCCCCACCCCCAGGAAGAAGTTTCTAAGCATTTACAATTGAATCATAAAAAGAGATCGAAAGCGCCCGGCCAGGCCGACGTGGCTCAGTGGTTGAGCATTGACCTATGAACCAGGAGGTCACGGTTCAATTCCCGGTCAGGACACATGCCCAGGTTGCAGGCTCCAGCCCCAGTGGGGGGCGAGCAGGAGGCAGCCAATCAATGATTCTCTCTCATCATTGATGTTTCTATCTTTCCCTTTCCTTCTCCCTTCTTCTTTGAAATCAATAAAAATATATTTAAAAAAAAAGAGATCAAAAGCAAACTGACAAACATATAGGCAAAACTTCATACAGCAACAAAATTACATAAAGACTTTATATTTTAAATAATTCAGAAAACTTAGAAAGTAAACAGGAGAGGATGTGGAGGACTTAGAAAAGGAGGTGCAGGAGGATTTGGAAGATGACCCAGGAGGAGGAAGTAAAAATCTTTTCCTTCCACCCACATCCTGCCCAGGCCCCCTATAGGACATCCTGCCCGGGTTCCCTATAGGACAGGGGTTCTCAACCTGTGGGTCAAGACCCCTTTGGCGGTTGAACGACCCTTTCACAGGGGTCGCCTAAGACCATCCTGCATATCAGATATTTACATTACGATTCATAACAGTAGCAACATTACAGTTATGAAGTAGCAACGAAAATAATTTTATGGTTGGGTCACAACATGAGGAGCTGTATTTAAAGGGCCAGAAGGTTGAGAACCACTGCTCTAGGACATCCTGCCCGGGCCCCCTATAGGACATCCTACCCGGGTTCTCTACTAGGGAAGAGTGCAAAAAGGAAACTAAGGTCTGAAGTTCACCTGGAACCAGGAACCACAGCAGTTACCTATGGGTGAGCTAAATAAAAATGAGGTATGTTATGTGTAAGGCATTACTGAAAGGCCCAGGGACACAAGAACAAACAGGACACAGCCAGGGCCCAAGGTGAGCTTCTGGACTAGTTCATTCACGGGTGGGGTCCCGGCCTAGCCAGCAATCAGGGCCGATTGGGCCTGGCTGGCCAGGGGGAGGGATTGTGGAGGTTGGCCGGCCCTGGGAGGTTGGCTGTGGGAGCACACTGACCATCAGTGGGCAGCCCCATCATTGAGCATCTGCCCCCTGGTGGTCAGTGCACATCATAGCTACCAACCAGTCAGCCGGTCAGCTGGTCAGGCCAGTCGTTCGGTCACTTAGGCTTTTATCTTATCTAATAAAAGAGAAACATGCAAACAATAAATATTTAATCTAAAAAAAAATTTTTTTTAAAGAGAAACATGCAAATTGACCGTATCTCTGCTACACTCATACGCCACGCCCACCAGACACGCCCACCAGCCAATCAGGAGCGAGTATGCAAATAAACCCAACCAAGATGGCGGTGGCCAGGGAGATGGAGCAAACAGGGAGCTTGGGTTGCCCCTGGCGATGGAGGAAGCCAAGCTTCCTGCCTGCCCTGCTGCCCTGTGCTCTGCTCAAGGCTACAAAGTTTCAATTACAGAAGACAAATAAATCCCAGATACCTGCTTCCAGCCGGCATGGCCTCCACTCAAGGAGGGTCTGGGAGCCTGGGTTGCCCAGGGCGTGGCCAGCCTGTAAACAGCCATCAGCCCCTCACCCAGGCTGGCCAGGCACCCCACTGTGGACCCCCTCCTGAAGGGGGTGTGGCCAGCCTGAAAACATCCCTCAGCCCCTCACCCAGGCTGGCCACACCCTCATGGGGTGAGGATCCCCACTGGGGGTTTGGCCAGCCTGCAGTCATCAGCCCCTCACCCAGGCTGGCCAGGCACCCCAGCAGGGACCCCCACCCTGAAGGGGGTGTGGCCAGCTTGAAAACAGCCCTCAGCCCCTCACCCAGGCTGGCTATGCCCCCCAGCGGGACCCTCACCCCATGGGGCATGGCAGGCCTGAAAACCACCACAGGCCCCTCACCCAGGCCACCCCATGTCCCAAGAGAACCCCCACCCTGATCCGGGACACCCAGGCAAACCAGCCGCCCGCCCGCTCCCCCCCCCCCCCCATGCACCAGGACTCTATCTATACTAAAAAAGGGTAATATGCTAATTAGACTGGGAGACCTTCCAGGAGACCTTCCGGACGTTCTTCTGGACAAATCCATGGTGGTGGGGCCGAGGTAGAAGTGGTTAGAGGCCAAGAGGGGAGGGCAGTTGTGGGTGATCAGGTGGGGGGGTGGGGCTGTTGGGGGTAAGCAGACCAGCAGGGGGGCCAGTTGGGGGCAAGCAGGCCATCAGTGGGGGTCAGTTGGAGGTGATCAGGACAGCGGGGGGAGGGGGGAGTTTGGAGTGAGCAGGCCAGCAGGGGGGGCAGTTGGGGGCGAGCAGGCTGGCAGGCAGAGTGGTTAGGGGCAATCAGGCAGGCAGGCAGGCAGGTGAGCAGTTAGGAGCCAGCAGTCCCGGACTGCGAGAGGGATGTCCGACTGCTGGTTTAGGCCCGATCTCTATAAACCGGCAATAGGACACCCTTCGAGGGGTCCCAGATTGGAGAGGGTGCAGGCCGGGCTGAGGAACACCTCCTCCCCCGTGCACGAATTTCGTGCACCGGGCCACTAGTATATATAGATTAGAACCTAAACCAGAACAATAGCCCAACTCTGCTACAGGCTAAGAGGCAGAAGTTAAAAAGTAGCATCTTCAACAAGAATGAATAAGACAGTCTGATGTCATGAAAAGAGCAATAAGGTTGAGAATCCTGCCCTCTAGTCTTGACTGCTACCTCTGCATTGCACTCTGGGGAATACTGGCTCCACATACACTAACCAAGAGTAAGGATGGGAAGAGGCTGCAGAAGGCATTTTTTAATAGCTCCTATCTCTAGCCCTGACTCATCATCACCACTCTGTGGCACGCAGGTACACAACTATTGAGTATTAAAGGTGGCGAATGGGGAGAACGGAACCAACCGCAAGCTCTGCAACTTCTTAGTCTACTGTAGACTTCTCCATAAGTTACAAGTTAAAAGTAGTACTGTTTTCATTTGGTGGCTTAAAAAGTTAATATTTCTCTGCCGAAACCGGTTTGGCTCAGTGGATAGAGCGTCGTCGGCCTGCAGGCTGAAGGGTCCCAGGTTCGATTCCGGTCAAGGGCATGTACCTTGGTAGTGCGCACATCCCCAGTAGGAGGTGTACAGGAGGCAGCTGATCGATGTTTCTCTCTCATCGATGTTTCTAACTATCTCTCTCCTTTCCTCTCTGTAAAAAATCAATAAAATATATATTTTTTTAAAAAGTTAATATTTCTCAAAGGTCTGTGGGTTGGTTGGGCTCAGATGGGAGATTCTACTATTCTTCCTTAGAACCTTTATGCAGCTGCTGTCATCTGCCAGCTTGATGGGGGCTGAAGACGTTACAGTGGCATCGTTCACATGTCTGAGGCATTGATATTGGCTGCTGGCTGGGCACACTGCCACGCATGATCTCTAACCATTTGGGAGTAAAGCACACGTTCACTACATAGTGGGTGGAGCACTCCAAAACAGCCAAGTGGGAAGCTGCCAGGACTGCCAAGGCCTAGGATCCACAACTTGTAAATCACTCCTGCTACATTCCATTGGTCGAGGCAAGTCCCTCATCATACACACCTCACTGAAGAAGCTACAAAAGAATAACTATAGGTTTTTCACCACAGGTTTGCCACCAGAACACAGGTGTCATGAAAACCACCACTAACTCAAACCCAAAATGGGAAAAGACTCATATCAACATCACTGTCATTAGACACGAACATTCCAGCAAGTCTACCACTACTGGCCATCTGATCTATGAATGTGGTGGGATCGACAAAAGAACCACTGAAAAATTTGAGGAGAGTGCGGAGATTCAGAAGGGCTCCTTCAAGTATTCCTGAGTCTTGGATAAACTGAAAGCTGAACGTGAGTGAGGTATCACCATTGATATCTCCTGTGGAAATTCGAGACCAGCAAATATTATGTAAACATCATTGATGGCCCAGGACACAGAGACTTCATCAAAACATGGTTTCAGGCACATCTCAGGCTACCTGTGCTGTCCGGATTATTGTTGCTGGTGTTGGTGAATTTGAAGCAGAAATCTCCAAGAATGGGCAGACCCATGAGCATGCCCCTCTGGCTGACATAGTGGGTGTGAAACAACTGATTGTTGATGTTAGCAAAATGGATTCCACTGAGCTACTCTACAGCCAGAAAAGATGAGGAAATTGTTAAAGAAGTCAGCACCCACATTAAGAAAATTGGCTACAGTTGTCACACAGTAGCATTTGTGCCAATTTCTCGTTGGAATGATGACAACATGCTGGAGCCAAGTATTAATATGCCTTGGTTCAAGGGATGGAAAGTCACCCATAAAGATGGCTTGAAGCTCTGGATAGCATCCTGCCACCAACTCGTCCAACTGACCAGGCCCTGCGTCTGGCCCCCCAGGATGTCTACCTAATTGGCGGTATTGGTCCTGTCCCTGTGACAGAACCGAGTGGAGACTGGTGCTCTGCCAGAAGCCGGTCCACCCTTGCTGCTTGACACAGTCGCTCCAGGGAAGAAACATCTGCACAGCTTATGTTTCAAAGGACCTGGTGTATATGGCATGTTTGCTCCCCCTCTTAGCGCTATGTGTTTTAAACAGGACCACCTCCCCGAGAAAGGTTGTTTCCCCAGGTGAGGATTTTTCCCTGGAGTTAGGGATTAACAGGACTAAGAAAGAGAATAAATCAGTGAAACCCCCTAGTGTTACAGAAATACCATGTACTACTTATGAAGGACTTGGACTAAGACTGTTGGCAATAAATTTGGGACTTGTTGGGCCCACATCCCCAGAGGTCTGCCCACCAGGGAAAGCACCAAAGCCTATACCCCTGGAGACCCACCAACACAGGGCAGTCCCAGGGAAGGCAAGCAGCAAGGCTGGGAGGACATATAACCTTTACTGGGTAGGAGAATCTCCTTCAGTCACTTCCTTGTAGCTTATCAGTAGAGCAGCGACCTTGGAATAGCCCTTATAATAGAACACAGAGATTAACCTAGACGAGATTAAAATCAACAGAACTAGATAGAGACAGGATTTCTGGTAAAAAGGTCAGATAAGAAACTATGGACATGAAACAAGGAACTGTAGAAGGTCAAGGGAGGACCCAAAACATACCATGATATGACTACAGAGGCATGCTTATAGAATCGAGTAGCATAAAATACAGCTGTAACAGGACAATAAAGAGAGAACCTCACTATGCTGATCAACTGAACGCTGTCTCCGTGTCCTTCATTCTTCGCCGACTCCGTCCACACCTTTGGGAACCCCTGGACCTGTTGGGGCTGGACCTCAACAGTGTTCTCAAACCCAGAAGGTGGTCACCTTTGCTCCAGTCAACGTTACAACTGAAGGGAAGTCTGCTGAAATGCACCATGAAGCATTGAGTGAAGCTCTTCCTGAGGACCATGTGGGCTTCAACGTCAAGAACGTGTCTGTCAAAGATGTTCGCCGAGGCAAGGTGGCTGGTGACAGCAAAAATGACCCACCAATGGAAGCAGCTGGCTTCACATCTCAGGTGATTATCCTGAGCCATCCAGGCCAGATATGCACCAGTGCTGGATGGTCACACAGCTCATGTTGCTTGTAAATTTGCTGAGCTGAAGGAGAAGATTGATCATCGTTCTGGGAAAAAGCTGGAAGATGGATGGCCCTAAGTTTTTGAAATCTGGTGATGCTGCCTTTATCGACATGGTTCCTGGCAAGCTCAAGTGTGTTGAGAGCTTCTCCGACTACCCTCCTGTGGGCCGTGTCAGTGTTCGTGACATGAGACAGACAGTTGCTGTGGGAGTCATCAAAGCAGTGGACAAGAAGGCAGCTGGAGCTGGCAAAGCACCAAGTCTGCCCAGAAAGCTCAGACGGACGAATGATATCATCCCCATAGCGGCCACCCACATCTTACTCAGTGGTGGGAGAACGGTCTTAGAACTGTTTGTCTCAATTGGCCATTTAACTTTAATAGTAAAAGGCTGGTTAATGACTGCACTCATGGTAAAGCCTTCAGGAGGAAAGGAGATTGTCTTGTGGACCGTTTGGTTCTTCTGTGTGTGTGGCAGTTTTTAAGTTATTAGTTTTTAAAATCAGTACTTTTTAATTAAAACAACTTGACCAAAAATCTGTCACAGAATGTTCAGACCCATTATTAAAAGAAAAAAAAAAGTTTTAAAGAAGTAACTATAGTCTATGACTTAACGTGAAAGTGCTTCCAACTTACTTGGAGACAACATACAGAAAGGTTGTCATATATGAACTCAACACAAACATAGGTTGCCGATTCCACAGGAAGAATGTTGCACCTGCCTAATAAGGGGTATTAAGTACATACTGTGGTCATATCGGAGAAGGGATGGATCAAGAAGATCTGGAATGACCAAGTCAAAACTATATACCAGTAAACAAGACTCAGTTTGAACTCTGTCTTAAAATGTGGATAGAATGTGCACCCATTAGTTAATGGCACTTAACGAGGGAGGTGGGACCTTGTGAACGATTGAGGGAAGAAGTGTGGTAAGGCAGAGACAATGAGATACCAGTGAGATAAGGAGGCATCAGCACTCCTACTTTGAACATAAGGAAATAAACCTGAGAAAGGTTAGGTTTTAAAAAGAACACTACCCAGGGTTTTAAAGCTAGTTATTATCAGGCAGTTATCAAAAACCAGATCAACCTGCCCCCAAGTTTGTATTCTTTCCACAATTCTACATCACTCTACTACCGCCTCATTGAAGTCCAAAGCATGGGCACTCAATAAAAATGAAAATGTTGCCCGGCCGGCGTGGCTCAGCGGTTGAGTGTCGACCTATGAACCAGAAGGTCATGGTTCAATTCCCGGTCAGGGCACATGCCCAGGTTGTAGGCTCAATCCCCAGTGTGGGGCATGCAGGAGGCAGCCGATCAATGATTCTCTCTCATCAATGATGTTGCTATCTCTCTCTCCCTCTCCCTTCCTCTCTGAAATCAATAAAAACACATTTACAAGGAGTACCATTTAAATTACCAGCACCAGTTAATCAATGACTACATCAAAAATCTCCCTAGAAATTATGGAGAAGTCAGGCATAATGAAAATGTTAAAGAGCTATACGTAGTACGTGGAACATGAGAAGTAGGGGATTAAAATGAGAACCCTGAGAAAGAAGACCCTACCAAAAAGAGCTCTGGTGGCTACCTTTTAAAAAAAGAAAAACAGAGCCTAGCAGCCGTTTCTACACGGGAACCTTTCATGCAACTATACTTCAGGGACAAGCCTGCACTGGACTACAGGCCTCTGTGCTAAGCTGCCTGCCTGCACTGTGCCAGCCTGTGTGAGCCATGTCCCGCATGGTTCAGGATTCGGGATCTGGAGAAGGGCTGCGTGCAAATGACAGAGACCAGACAAGAAATAATAATTTGGAAATATGGGGGGCCAGGCGGGAAGTCCAACGCAAGGCCTTGCCAACCTTTTATTCAATTTTGGATACACATCTAGCCCTTAGTCAGGCAATTCCAATAACAGACAGACTATCTTAAAGGTCAGTAAATATTAGTAAAGATTTACTCTGAGACTATTTGGTCAGGAAATTGCTTGAGCCACCATTGTCTCGACTAAACAATCGGTGCATAGCTCTGGCCCTTGCCAGGGCTCAAGGTTCACCAGCTCCTGGGTTCCTTGTTTACACTTCTCTGAAAGTGAAGACAATGGGTGGCTTCCTACACCAGCCTTTATAAAGGAGTTCCTGGAATCCTACTTCAACCAATAGGACTGAGGCTTTCCCCATCCAATCGGAGCTTCATAGCTCCAACCAACCAGAGCGGCTCTCTTCTGATCAATCAAGCCAGTGCCTCTTGGACCCCCAATCAAATTATGAGGATTTAGAGTCCTCATTTGCATGAAGACAAACCAGTCAGGGATGGGGGAGGGGGGGGTGTCTTCTGTCTACATAAGCCAGCCCCACTCTGGCTTTGAGAACACTACTCTCCCCTCTCACTTTCCTATCATCACCACCCACCTGCCAAGAATGCTCCTGGGAACAGAACAGAGCTGACCAACAAAGGCCAGAGCAGACCAGTATAATGGCACTCCAAATAGGGGATTCCTGTTGGCACTGAATTGACTCCAACAACTATGAGTTCACAAAAACAAGAACCAATAAAAAATAAAGCATTTATGAAGCTTAAGTAAAATAATATTCTATATCATGGTATCAAGAAGTACAATTTAGCCCAGCCAGTGTGGCGCAGTTCGTTGAGCGTCAACCCATGAACCAGGAAGTCACAGTTTGATTCCCAGTCAGAAAACATGCCCAGGCTGCTGGCCTGATCCCCAGTAGGGGTCGTGCAGGAGACAGCCAATCAATGATTCTCTCTCATCACTGATGTTTCTATCCTTCTCTCCTCCCTTCCTCTCTGAAATCAATAAAAACATATTTACAAGAAGTACAATTTAAATTACCAGCACCAGTTAATCAATGACTACATCAAAAATCTTCCTAGAGCCGAAACCGGTTTGACTCAGTGGATAGAGCGTTGGCCTGCGGACTGAAAGGTCCCGGGTTCGATTCCGGCCAAGGGCATGTGCCTGGGTTGCGGGCACATCCCCAGTGGGAAATGTGCAGGAGGCAGCTGATCGATGTTTCTCTCTCATCGATGTTTCTAACTCTCTATCTCTCTCCCTTCCTCTCTGTGAAAAATCAATAAAATATAAAAAAAAAAAATCTCCCTAGAAATTATGGAGAAGGCAGGCATAATACATTAATAGCCAACTTTGGAAGCCAGAAATTAGCAGAATTTAGTCACACTAAGTCAAAAGTGGTGTGTTTCTATCAATAAGACTCTCCACATTACAATGATTTTTATAATTATAATACGGTCTGAAATTTTAAAAAGACACTGCCTTGCCCTGCCAGCAATAAGTCTCTGTTCTTATTCTACCTGATACTTCTGTTCTTTCCCTCTCCTTCTCCTCCCTCCCACAGCTCCAATCACTTTCAAGCTCACACACTCACTCAGTCAACAAACATTTACTCTGTGCCAAGTTATGTATACACTATGCTAACTACTGGAAGTCACAGAATGTAAGACTTGGTCAAGGTCCCAAAGGAGGTGGTTGCCTGGAAAGAGACCAAAATGCAAACAGTTGCAATAGTACTGGGACAAGTCCTAAACCAGATGGTTGTAGAGGTGTGTAGATGGCAGAGAAAGGAATATAAAACGCTGCCTAAAGGAATTCAGCCAGGAATGTCAAAGATGCGACCAGGCAGATACATCCCTGGCTTTCACCAGGTACATATGCAACCACCCACCTCCCTATCTCCTCTGATTTTCCTGAGTGCACCCCAATAAATTTAATTTTTTAAGAAAATCCTTGTCTTGTTCCTGATCTTGGGAAGAATGTATGCATTCTTTTATCACTAAGTATGACATGAGTTGGTTTTCACAGTGGCCTGTATCACACTGATAAAGTTTCCTTCTATTCCTAGTTTGTTGAGTATTTTTATCACATAATATTGGATTTTGTTGTTGTTAATCCTTACCCAAGGATATTTTTCCATTGATTTTTAGAGAGTGGAAGGGAGAGGGAAAGACAGAGAGAAACATCGATATAAGAGAAACACATTAACTGGTTGCCTTCCGCACGCATCCCGACTGGGGCTGGAGAATCAGGCCTGCAACCCAGGCATATGCCCTTGACCAGAATCAAACCAGCGAACCTTCAGTCTGCAGGCCGACGCTCTATCCACTGAGCCAAACTAGCTAGGGCAATGATATTGGATTTTGTCAAATGCTTTTCTTAACAGCTATTGAAAACATAATATGGTTTTCTTTATTCTATTAATATGTTGTACTACATGAATTTTCAGATATTAATCCAAGCTTGTGTGGATGAAAGGAGCCACATGCTAACCTGACGCGCTCAGGGGAGGCCTGCATGGCAGTCTTGCAAACTCAGAGACCTAAAGTCACCACAAAGGACTGTCTGAAATGAAACTTTAACTAAAAGCAGTGATGGTGGGTAGTTACATCCTAGGCTGGTAACTTCACTGACAAGGTCAACCTTTACCTTAACTGAACCTATCTGTCTTTTTGCATCTATGATAACATACCCTTGAAATGTCTGGGTAACTTGTAACTTCCCTTTTTCTGGACCCCTTGGGGGCACAACCTAATGTGCTGGGCACCAGGACAGATACTACAAATTCCTTCATTATCATGTTAATTGTTCCTGTGCCCACCTAAGTATGTGTCTATCATTTTACTTTTTATCCAATCCCAGGTGTTTCCCTGCTTTGCTTTCTCCCGCCTCTCTGGTCTATCACTAATGGATTTCATGTAACCCACCTACGTCCCTCCTTTGATTGCAATGTATAAATACAGATGTAACCCGCCATTCTCCAGAGCATTATCTCAATTCACTGAGGTTCTGCTTCCCGGCATATGTCAACAGTTTGGCTCAAATAAACTCACAAAAATTCTTTACAGGTTTCAATGGTTTTTTTACGTTAACACTTGCATTCCTGGGATAAATCCTATTTGACCAGTGTATAAATGTAATATGATGCTAGATTCAATTTGCCAGTATTCTGTTGAGAATTTTTTTGCATCTATATTCATAAAAGATACTGGTCTGTAATTTGCTTGTGATATCTCTATGAAATAGGAATTTTTATGGGTGAAATAGGCAGGTTTAGGGAATTTTTTAAATTAAGGGGGTCCATGGAAAAAGCACAGGCTACCAAGCTGCAAAAAGTTACATTTCCGTAAAACAAGGGAGTTGGGGGAGGCAGAGGTTACATTTCTATAAGACAAGGGAGTTGGGAGAGGCAACAGTTACATTTCCATAAGATAAGGGAACTGGGAGTAGCAAAAGGTACACATTTACAGAATAAAGGGAAGGAGGAAGACCAGGGAATAAGATAACAAGGAGGGCCTCACATGTCCCTTGTGAAGTTAGACCTTTGAGCTCAGGAGGTACTTCAGTGACCAAATCAAAGGGGAATAGCGACCAATCAGAGGGGATTATCAAGGCACAAAAGATCTGCAGCCTTTAAAAACTGTAGGGAAAAGGGACTCAGTGGGACCCTTTCCCCCTCCCCACGTGGGAGTCTGTGCTTGTTCTTCAATAAATTTCCACCTTTACTATACCATCTTCTGTCTGCGGTTTCTTTCATTCTTCGACTCCGACGACAAAGAGCCTGAGAAAAGCCATCCTGCCCAGGGGAACACCGCGCATTCCAGGCCAGAATACCCGCATCATCTGTGTGGTTTTGGAAGCAGAGTAAGGGCAGCCTCAAGGAGAAACGGGGAGCACTTCCTCCTCCTGAGCGTGCATTTGCTCCTTTGCTATAATGTGTTCTTCTCTTACTAGTTTCTGACATTGTTTACTGACTTAAGATCTTTCTCTTTTTTTATAGGTGTTTCCTCCTATAAATTTCCAAGCAATGCTTTTACTAATTACCCTAAAGTTATGGTATGATTTTTTTCTGCATGAAGCATAATAGGTACTCAATGAACATTTATTGTTGAACACTGAATGAGTGGCAGCTTTCTTTTAATTGTGGTAAAACATACATTAATTTACTATTTTAACCACTTCTAAGTGTAAAGTTTATTGGCATTAAGTACATTCACACTGTTGTGCTACCTTTATCACATGGTATGTTGGTTGTTGTATGTTTTTATTAATCACCTCCGAATATTTTCTTCTTTTCCTTGTGATTTCTTCTTTACCCACTGGTGACTTAGTATACTGTTTAATTACCACATATCTGTGAGTTTCCCAAATTTCCCACTGTTATTGATATCTAATTTCATTCCATTGTGGTCAGAGAACATACTTTGTATAATGCCCATTTAATTGTTTAAATGTAGTGAGTCCTGTTTTATGGCATAATGTATGATCTATCCTTGGGAACAATGGGTATTCTACTCTCATCATTGATTTTTCTATCTCTTTCTCCCTTTCCCTTCCTCTCTGAAATCAATACAAATATATTAAAATATATATATACATATAAATCTTTAAAAAATAGAAAATAAAAGCATGTGTCTGCATCTAGACCATATTTTTAAAAATGTCAACTATCTAAATCTTAAATTTTTCATGTTTTCCCCCCACTTTTTATGCTGACTACTTATTTCATTTATATATAAAAATCAAGTCTTCTTTAAAAATAAAAATGTTAGTTTCTAGCACCATTTTAAGAATTGGTTTCTAAGAGTGACACCTGTTTAAAAGGTAAGCTAAAAAGATCATCTACGATTTTCTAAGAGGTTTCTGGAACATGAAATCCCCAGATTAGGTGAATAAGAAGAGAGGAGAGCATTTGATATGTCACTTGATAGCAGAACAGCTGACATGACCATCCCAAATTTCCCAAGGGAGCAGGGTACAACCAGTTGACAAAAAGAAAACCCTATTAAGTACTGGTTATTTAATGTGAAGGCAGAAGATGTAAGGCTTGGGATATAAAAGCAGAGAGTTTTTCTCTGTTACTGAGTAAAAGTCAAGCTAAGTCAAGCTATAAAGAAGTAATGAGCAATAGTTTAAAATTTGGCTTTCATTTTAACAATTAAACTAAGCATAGCAAAAATTAGTAAGTAAAATAAGCAGAGCTACATAACATTTGAAACAATTTCCAATTCACTAAAGGATTATACAAATGATACTTTCTTTACCTCCCCCCACTGAAGCCTCTGCAAGAGTATTATTATCACGCCCATTTACAGAAGAGGAACAGATTCAGAAGCAACATGACTTCCAGGATCACACAGCAAGTAGGGAACAGAATCAGGATTTGAACTGGGCTTCTAACTCCAAACCCAGGGCTCTTTCCACCAAGTCATAGCTGCCGCTTCCCTCCAACAATGGGTATGGGTCTCTAAGTATTGTAGACATGGATACGGATATGTAATTTAGGAATGGTCCACCATACTTCCTGTTCCTAAATAAGAGCCTGAATAGAGAGGAGCAACTAGCACCTGGCCCAGCACCACATACTAAGCAAGTGCCCATAGAGAACAAAGGAAGAGAAAGAACCATACATGCAGCAGCACAAGTAACCCTGGGAACGTATCAGCAATGTGTAGTTCAGATGTCAATGGCAAGCCAAAGGCATGATCAAAACCAGAAAAAGAAAGAGAGAAAAGGGTAGCACATAACCATGGGGAAACTGAGGGAAGGTAACAGAAACTCTCTGTACTATTTTTGTAACTTCTTGTGAATCTAAAATTATTCCAAAATCAAAGAAGAAAAAGTGAAAAGATACACATGATGTGGATGGGCTCTTGTCAATGAACTGGCTTCCTAAGTTCACTGAATAGCGAATGTGGCAGCCAACCTGCCAGGCATGGCCTTCAATGAGCTCCTGGTTCACTGGGGAGAAAAAGACAAGTGAACAATCTATTCCAACACAATATCAAGGCACTTTCCTGTAAGACTGTCTACTTTTCTGATGACTCCTTAGTAAGCAGGGAGTAAGGAAAGACTACAAAGAGTGAAACAACTGTTATGGCAACACTGCCTGAGGTGTGCGATGTCATGATTACACATGCTTTGGTCTCTCACCCTCCAAATCATTTCCCTGGCTTCCAATCCTTGCTCCCAACAAGAGTCATACCGAGAACACAGAATCAGGTGGACTGGGGAAACCTACACAGTCACCAAACCTTCAATGTAAGGGAGTCCTGTGCTTGCTGAGGAAAGAGACCTGAAAGGAGGCTTCAGGGATTCATTTATTCACTGACAAATCGGATCTTACTAGGCTTAGCTTCCAACAATAGCTTAGAAAACCAACTGAGCAATGACAAAGAAAAGATAACTTCAGCCCAGCCAGTGTGCTCAGTGGTTGAGCATCAACTCAATTCCCAGTCAGGGCACATGCCTGGGTTTCGGGCTTGATCCCCAGTAGGGGGCATGCAGGAGACAGCTGATCAGTGATTCTCTCTCATCATTGATATTTCTCTCTCCTTCCCCCTTCCTCTCTGAAATCAATACAAATATGTTTTTTTTAAAAAAAATTTTTTAAATATATTACTTTATTGGTTTCAGAGAAGAAGGGAGAAGAAGAGATAGAAACATCAATGATGAGAGAGAAGCATTGATCAGCTGCCTCCTGCACGCCCCCTACTGGGGATTGAGCCTGCAACCCAGGCATGTGCCCTTGGCTGGAATCAAACCTGGGACCCTTCAGTCCGCAGGCTGACGCTTTATCCACTGAGCCAAGCCGGCTAGGGCTTAAAAAAAATTTTTTTTTTAAAAACACACTAGGGTGAATAATTTAGCAATAACTCAAAAATTTTAAAGGCATATAACTTTCAAACCCAAACTACCAACTTATGGGAATTTATATGCTCGTATGTGGCAAAATCAATTATTATAGAATTATTCTTTGTAGCATTGTTTATAAACTCAGAAGACTAGAAAGAACTAAATGTTCCTCATTAGGGGGCTAGGTAAATTATGGTATGTCACACAATGCCAAACTATTCAGCTATACTCCTCAATGAAAAAAAAAATGAGGAAGCCTTTAAATGCTTACATAAATGACTTCCAAGATACATTAGGGGGAAAAGGGAAAAAAAGAAAAATGCAGGGTAGTCTGTAATAGGCTAACACCTGTACAAAAATAGGGCAGGGGAGGGAAGATAGGTATGTGTACATATATGCATTTTTTTCATACATGTAATTAATAACATTGGAGTCTACTGGGTAGTGGCAGATAGGATAGGAGGAAAACTTAAATTTTAAATCATGTGTATGTATTATCTGTACAAAACTAATATTTTACATCTTTAAAAAATTAATGCATTTAACTAACAGTTCTTTTCCTTTCTAAGTAGTCTAAACAAGATGAAAAGAATCTTCTTATACAACTACAAGAGATTCAAACTTGCTCATAATAAAAAGGGACATAAGAATATCTCCTAGGTATCCTTTTTTTTTTCAATCCTCACCTGAGGACATGTTCAGAGAGAGGAAGGGAGAGAGAGAATGTGAGAAACATCGACATTGCCTCCCTACACACCCCAACTAGGGACCAAACCTGAAACCTAGGTATGTGTCCTTACCAGGAAGCGAACAAGCAACCTTTTGGTGTATGGGACAACGCTCCAACCAACTAAGCCACACAGCCAGGGCCCCTAAGTATCTTTAAAAAAAAAAAATGAAGAGAAACCAAGATGGTGGCATAGGTAAACACCTGAAATTGCTGCCTCGCACAACCACTTCAAAAATACAACTAAAAGACAAAACGGACATCATCCAGAACCACAGGAAGGCTGGCTGAGTGGAAATTCTACAACTAGAAGGAAAGAGAAAAACACACAGAGACTCAGAGGAGGTGCGGAAGTAAAGTGCAGAGGTACGGAGGCGCGCACGCGGAAAGGGCTGGCAACTGAGGACACGGTTGTCTTTTTCAATCGGGAGGGAGACAAGCTCCCGACTGCTCTGAACTCCAGTTCCGGGCGAGTCTCTGGGGACCCAGACTCATACGGGGAGAACCTGGACTGTCTGGCAGTGGGTGGAACTCGAGGGTGGCTTTCTCTCAGAGGTGCTTGCAGCGATTACCACGGGACACTGAGACCCGGGGCCTCTTAGGGCAGGGCTGAGGATCAGCCATAGCTGTTTGCTCCGCCCTGTTGATTTCCTGAGACCTCGCCTCACCCAAGCTGTGTGCAGAGGCTTTTGCATATGAATGGCCTGGCCCTTTGCAATCTAAAATTACCTAACAAACTGCAGCTGGGTCAGAGAGACCCAGAACATCCAAAAGAAGGCCCAAGGCCCCACAGCAGCTTGCATTGCTTCACAGCTGGGCCTCATCTAGGCACCTCCATATCCCAAACAAAGAAAAGGAATCTGCAGATCTCTCCATAGCTCCTGCTGGGTAGCCTCAGGCAGAGGCAAATTAGCACCTCCTTAGATCCAAGAGCCAGTGTACCCAGTGGTCAGAGTGGGACCATCCAGATTACAACTCCTCAGATCCATAAGGGACACACTCAGGGTGCAGACTCAGTGAGCACCAAAGCCCCACTGAAGCAAGTCTTGCCCCAGAAGGGTGTCTCCAGCACAGAAGTTCTCCCACCATAAACACAGCTGATTCTCACAGCCAATTGGCCTGGAGGTCAATTCCTCCCAGTGATACCAACTACAATCAAGGCTTAACTACACAAGACTGTGCACAAAGCCGACAAAGGGGTGCACCAAGAGTGTCCACCTCAGGTAATTGGGGAGGCTGAGCTACTGGGCCCTATAGGACACCTAGCACAGAAAGCCACTCTACCAACACAGGGAAGCAGCCAAAATGCGGAGACAAAGAAACAGGTCACAAATGACAGAAATGGAGGAAAGCAAACTACTGGATATAGAGTTCAAAACCACGGTTATAAGGTTTTTCAAGAATTTTCTAGAAACCGCTGATAAATTTAGTGAGAACCTCAAGAAATCTAGTGAGACCCTCGAGGATATGAAAAAGGACCAACTAGAAATTAAGCATACACTGACTGAAATAAGGGATATTATACAGAGATCCAACAGCAGACTAGGGGATCCCAAGAATCAAGTCAAAGATTTGAAATACGAAGAAGTAAAAAACACCCAACCGGAAAAGAAAAAAGAATCCAAAAATATGAAGATAGTGCAAGGAGCCTCTGGGACAGCTTCAAGCGTACCAACATCCGAATTATAGGGGTGCCAGAAGAAGAGAGAAAGATATTGAAAACCTATTTGAAGAAATAATGACAGAAAACTTCCCCTACCTGGTGAAAGAAATAGACTTCCAAGTCCAGGAAGCGCAGAGAACCCCAAACAAAAGGAATCCAAAGAGGACCACACCAAGACACATCATAATTAAAATGCCAAGAGCAAAAGACAAAGAGAGAATCTTAAAAGCAGCAAGAGAAAAACAGTCAGTTACCTACAAGGGAGTACCCATACAACTGTCAGCTGATTTCTCAACAAAAACTATGCAGGCCAGAAGGGAGTGGCAAGAAATATTCAAAGTGATGAGTAGCAAGAATCTACAACCAAGATTACTTTACCCAGCAAAGCTATCATTCAGAATTGAAGGTCAGATAAAGAGCTTCACAGATAAGAAAAAGCTAAAGGAGTTCATCACCACTAAACCAGTATTATATGAAATGCTGAAAGGTATTCTTTAAGAAGAGGAAGAAGCCAAAACCGGTTTGGCTCAGTGGATAGAGCGTCGGCCTGCGGACTAGAGGTCCTGGGTTCGATTCCGGTCAAGGGCATGTACCTGAGTTGCGGGCACATCCCCAGTGGGGGATGTGCAGGAGGCGGCTGATCGATGTTTCTCTCTCATCGATGTTTCTAACTCTCTGTCTCTCTCCCTTCCTCTCTGTGGAAAATCAATAAAATATATTTTAAAAAAAAAAGAAGAAGAGGAAGAAGAAGAAAAAGGTAAAGATAAAAATTATGAACAAGTACATATCTATCAACAAGTGAATCTAAAAATCAAGTGAATAAAAAATCTGATGAACAGAATAAACTGGTGAATATAATAGAATCAGGCGCATAGAAAGGGAGTGGACTGACAATTCTCGGGGGGAAAGGGGTGTGGGAGTGCAGGAGGAGATTGGACAAAAATCATACATCTATGGATGAGGACAGTAGGGGCGGGTAAGGGCAGAGGGTGAGGTGGGGGAACCGGGTGGAGGGGAGCTATGGGGGGGAAAAAAGAGGAACAACTGTAATAATCTGAACAATAAAGATTTAATTTAAAAAAGAAAAAAAAATGAGTCCTGATTTTCCCAAGACCTAGGGTCCTCTGCAAGATGTCACTTTCAAACAGCCTTCTCTCAGCAAGAGCAGTGCTTTCTTGGCTCTTGTCTGTGGCCACTTCACAAAATTAGACCATGGCAGTCATAAAGCCAAGAGTCAGGCTCCTGGTCCCATGGTCACAAGCTAGATGCCTAGCCAGCATATAAAGAAGGCAACAAGCTGAAACCGGTTTGGCTCAGTGGATAGAGCGTCGGCCTGCGGACTGAAAGGTCCCAGGTTCGATTCCGGTCAAGGGCATGTACCTGGGTTGCGGGCACATCCCCAGTAGGAGATGTACAGGAGGCAGCTGATCGATATTTCTCTCTCATCGATGTTTCTAACTCTCTATCTCTCTTCCTTCCTCTCTGTAAAAAAATCAATAAAATATATTAAAAAAAAAAAAAAAGAAGGCAACAAGCAGCCCCCAGCATGGCCAACCAGGTGAGTGTGTACCTGGTTCAGGGCCTCATATCCCTCAGGACAAAATAAAAAGGGGGTACATCTCTCTCCCACCCCCAGATTAGGAACCCATCCCTCTTCTGTCTTCCCAGGATGTACTCTAGGCTCTCTTATTTACATGGCAACAATATCTATAATAATAAAAGCATACCAGACGTCCTTCCTGACAAAGCTGGGGCTGTGAGGGAAGCCCAGGTCCTGAGTGCCTGCCTGCGGCCGGAGGGAAGCCCGGGTACTGGGTGCCGGAGGGAAGCTGGTGCTGGCAGCCAGGGGAAGGAAGGCCTACTCTTGCACGAATTTCATGCATCGGGCCTCTAGTAAATAAATCTATATTTATAAAAGCCTAAGCAACTGTTATGACCAAACAACCGGAATGACTGGTCGCTATGATGTGCACTGACCACCAGGGGGCAGACGCTCAATGCAGGAGCTGCCCCGTGGTGGTCAGTGCGCTCCCACAGCCAACCGCCCCCCCCCCCCCCCAGCTGGCCAATTTCCTGTAGTCTCTCCACACGGCCGGCAGGCCCCGGCTGGGACAGGGAACCAGGGGTGGGTGGTGGCGGACACGACCCCTTTCCCAGGAGACCAAGAGCCAGCTCTCTCCTTGGGGCTGGCGGTCAACCTCCTGTGCCCTATCCCTCCCCCCCGGCCAGCAGGCCCCGATCGGCCCGAGGAACGGCGGCGAGGGAAGGTGGAGGAGGAAGGCAGGGAACCACATGGTGGCCTAGGGACCCCACCCATGCACAATTTTCGTGCACCAGGCCTCTAGTAAATAGATAAATAGCAACAGTTTTCTTAACACGTTAAGCGCCAAGACTGTTTTGTCTTCCTTTCCGTTTAGCCCGTGATATCCGATTTCACCAATATGCTGGCGGCACCAGTGACTGACCGGTCCAGACGGAAAGTATAGTGTCAGTCACTGGTGACTAACATGGCACTTAACATGTTAAGACTGTCTTTTGGGCCATTTCTCATTAACATCTTATGTGCAGCCTTTCGGCATCCCATCCACTCACCACATTCCACCCCAAGAGGTCTACAATTAAATGGTTAGGAGATGTTCCTTACCTTCCAGAGCAGGGGTCCTCAAACTTTTTAAACAGGGGGCCAGTTCACTGTCCCTCAGACCGTTGGAGGGCCAGACTATAGTTTAAAAAAAACTATGAACAAATTCCTATGCACACTGTACATATCTTATTTTGAAGTAAAAAAACAAACGGGAACAAATACAATATTTGTATTTGCATGTGGCCCGCGGGCTGTAGTTTGAGGACCCCTGTTCGAGCTTGGTCATTCTTTCATGTTTCCGAAAAATCATTACTATACAATTTATCTAAATACTGTTACTTTGTCCAAACAAGTATTCCTTTGAAAATTTCCAAGTAATTAAAAGCTTTTTCCATCATGTTTACTTTTAAAACATAGTCACAGGCCACAGGAAATCTACTTGGCATGCCAATTACTACCAATAGATAAATTCAATCAGCATTAGGCAGAACATTTCCTTACAAGATTAATAATCAGTATTTTATAAAGTTTTTCAAAATTTTTAACTCAGGTCCTTTTGTCATTTTCCCAAATGTGAGGATTGATAATATTATCTAGGTCTTTCTAAATAAAATACTGGATTTGCTCTGGCCTCTCTGATATTCTTACGTTGCATGGAACTAGAAAATAAAATAATAAAATAATTCTTTGTTTTCACTATTAATAATGACCTACTAAAAAAAGCAATGGATGAATAACCAGTATTTCATATGATAAAAGTGCTTATACAACAAGATACAAAGAAATGCCTACTTAGGAGTAAAACCTACTGGAACATGAAACACCGAGGGCCAACCTTCAAGCTGAGCGTCCCCTGCACTGACATCGGGATGGAGATGACAAAATCCACTCCCGAGGGCGATCACCTAGGACACGTAACATTAGATCCCACTAAGCACTAAGGAGTGTGATGAAGGACAACCTGACAATACAGATCCAGACAGAAATCCAGATACTTCTTCACTAGTTAACCTGTGGGATTTCTAGGCAAAAGGAGAATTCCTAATGATTTTTAATTTTATGTCAGAAAAATAATATACATTCATTGCACAAACTCAAAATAATGTGGGGTTTTTTTAAATAAAATTGGCCCTAGCCAGTTTGGCTCAGTGGATAGAGCATCAGACTGCAGACCAGAGGGTCCCAGTTCGATTCTCGTCAAGGGCACATACTTTGGTTGCAGGCTCCACCCCAGCCCGGGGCCCTGGTCGGGGCACATACGGGAGGCAACCAATCGATGTGTTTCTCCCACATCAATATCTCTCTCTCTGTCTTTGTCTCTCTCTCTTCCACTCTTCCTGAAAATCAATGAAAAAGTATCCTTGGGTGAGGATTAAAAATAAATAAAAACTATAAAATAATAAAATAAAATTGCCCAGATTTCAGGTGTGCAATTCGATAATACATCATCTGTATATTATACATTGCACAAACTCAAAATAGTATTTTAGCTTCATAATTCAGTCAATAAAAGTTAAGCACATGACTTGCACGATACTAGACTGGGCACCAGAGTGATGGGGGGACAAGAAAGAATTGGAAAATGGAAAACAAAGAAATATAATACAAACTTATCTTGAAGGTCCTTACAATCTATTCTGGAAAACAAACATCGCAAAAGTAAGAACACAAAACTGAATGAAAGGGAAGGAACTCAGACTTGTTAGTGTCTCTATTACATGTCAAGCAGCAAAGCTGTAATACACACAAAATATCCATGTATCCTCCTTTAAAGAAAGACAGCAGGGCAGAGGAGGGGTTCGGTTGAGGAGAGTAAGTAGTAAAGTAAAAAAACTCAAAGCAAAATATAAACACCAGTAAGTGATACAGAAAATAAGTAAATAAAAAGTTATATCAGAAGAAGCAGCCCTGTAGGTTGCTTGGTGTAAAAAAAAAAAAAGTTATATCAGTCTTCAACAAATGGTGCTGGAACAACTGGAATCAACATGCAAAACAATGAAGTTGGATCCCAACTTCACACCATATACAAAAATTAACTCAAAATGGATCAATAACCTAAATATAAGAGCTAAAACTATAAAACTCAAAGAAAACATAGGAATAAATCTTTATGACCCTGTATTTAGCAACAGATTCTTAGATATGATACCAAAAGCGGGCGCAGCAAAAAGAAACAAACAAACAAAAAACAGATTAATTGGACTTCATCAAAATTAAAAATTTTTGTTTCTCAAAGGACATTATAAAGAAAGTGAAAAGACAACCTACAGAATAACTGGAAAAAAGTATTTGCAAATCATGTATCTGACAAGGGTTTAATATCCAGAATATTTAAGAACTTGTAAAACTCAACAACAGAAAAACACACTATCCAATTTAAAAATGGGCAAAGACCTTGAATAGATAGTTCTCCAAATAAGAATATACAAATGACCCAGCCAGTGTTGCTCAATGGTTGAGCATCGACTTATGAACCAAGAGGTCACGGTTCAATTCCCGGTCAGGGCACATGCAGGAGGCAGCCAATCGATCATTCTCTCATCATTGATGTTTCTATGTCTCTCTCCCTCTCCCATCCTCTCTGAAATCAATAAAAATATGTATTTTTAAGAAGAATATACAAATGGCCAATAAATACATGAAAAGATGCTCAACTACTTAATCATTAGGAAAATACAAATCAAAACCACAATGAGATACTACTTCACACTTACTAGGATGGCTTTAAATTTTAAAAAAGGCAAAAGAAAATAATAAGTGTTGGCAAGGATGTAGAGAAACTGAAACCTTCACATGGTGCTGCTGGGAGTGTAAAATGATACAGCCACTGGGGAAACGTTTGGCAGCTTCTCAAAAAACTAAACAAAGAATTACCAGCCAACCCAGGTAGTCTACCCCTAGGTATGTACCCAAAAGAATTGAAAACAGAGACTCAAATACAAATTTGTAAAACAATGTACATCGTAGCATTGTTCACAATAGTCAAAAAGTGGAAACAATCCAATATCCATCAACAGATGAAAGGATTAACAAAATGTAGTATATCCATACAATGGAATACTATTCAGCAATTAAAAAGGAATAACATTCTGCCCCGACAGTGTGGCTCAGTGGTTGAGCGTCAACCTATGAACCAGGAGGTCACGGGTTCAATCCCCGGTCCGGGCACACGCCAGGTTTGCAGGCTAGATCCCCAGTGTGGAGCGTGCAGGAGGCAGCCAATCAATGATTCTCTCTCATCATTGCTGTTTCTTTCTCTCCCTCTCCCTTCCTCTCTGAAATCAATAAAAATGTTTTTTTTTAAAGGAATAACATTCTAAAACATGCTACAACATGAATGAACCTTGAAAATATGCTAAGTGGAATAAACCAGTGGCAAAAGGACAAATATTATATGATCCCACTTATATTAAATATGTAGAATCGGCCAAGTCAGAGACAGAAAGCAGATCAGAAGTTACCAGTGGCTGCAGGAGAGGAAGGAATGGGGATTTATTGCTTAATAGTTACATTTCTGTTTGGAGTGATGGAAAAGATTTAGACTGTGGTGATGGTTGCACAACAGTGTGAATGTACTTAATTCTACTGAATTATATACTTAAATATGGCTTAAATTGCATATTGTTATATTTTACAAAATCTTAAATTAACACATTGTGGGCAGATCACAAGCATTCTCATGTTTTCATATTACAGTGTTTGACATAAATGTTAAAGGCAAGCCTTAAAATTAAATACCCATTGCATTTTGAAGTTATTTATTACATGTTCTTACAAGCTAGTATCTTTTTAAAGTATGATACTTTGTAAAACGTTTTTTGTACTCGTTCAATAGAAACTTATCTGGCCACTGGGTAAAGCTAGCAATAAAGCTACTGGTGCCCAATGTGTTAAAAAAAGCTTATATAGGTCTTTAGTGATTTGGACTGTCCAAGGATAGATTTCAAATCAGGGACTTAAGTCTAAAAATGTCTATAGATACCCTTATGGAAACCCTAGTGAGAAACATGCATCTCCATGTTCTTCCCAACGAATGAGGAGGCATCTCCAGCTGCTGCTGGCTGCTGGGAGCATTTTCTCCCAAGGCAGCCCAATGACCTTTCATGCTGGGAAAGAACAGAAATAAATGAAAAGGAAACGGAAGAGTCTGAGAGCCGAACTCTGCTACTTTGCTGCTGTGTGATCATGACCGAATTATTCAACTTCTCTAAGCCTCAGCGTCCCCTCATCTATATATATAAAAGCCTAAGCGATGGTTTGACCGTTTGACCAACAGCTATGATGTGCACTGATCACCAGGGGGCAGACGCTCAACGCACATGCATCAAAACATGGACCAGACTGATGAATCTCAGAGGGAAGGGGGGAGAGGGGAGGGCTGGAAGAGATTAACCAAAGATCTTATATGCATACCAGAGGCCCATGCACCGGTGGGGTCCCTCGGCCTGGCCTGTGAGGATTGGGCCGAAACCCCCAGTCCAACAACCCCCGAGGGATCCCAGATTGCAAGAGGGCACAGGCCAGGCTGAGGGACCCCACCGGTGCACCGGACCTCTAGTTAAAAAATAAAATAGCATCTGCCTTTAAATGTTGCTAAAAGAATTGGCAAAGTATATCTATAGCCTGGCTGGTATAGCTCAGTGGTTGAGCATCGACCTATGAACCAGGAAGTCACAGTTCAATTCCTGGTCAGGGCACATGCCCAGATTGTGGGCTCAACCTCCAGTAGGGGGTGTGCAGGAGGCAGCTGATCAAAGACTGTCTCCCATCACTGATGTTTCTATCTCTCTCTCCCTCTCCCTTCCTCTCTGAAATCATATTCTCTCTCTCTCTCTATATATATATATGTGTGTGTGTGTGTGTGTGTGTGTATATTAAGTGTACCTATAGCACCCAGGCTAGTGCCTAGCAAATGCTGGGTGTTCAGTCTATGGTAGCTATTGCTGTTGTAATAGCTCTATGTGCCACCCTAACACTGAACAGCAGAGAACTTATGAGAACTTCAATAAAACAACAGCCACAGCCTCAGGAGAAGACTTCAGAGAAGGAGCTGTTTTTATACAGTTCAACTACTCTTAGAAAGACTGGCTTATTGTTCCTAGAATGAACCAGCTACTCTACATTAGGAAAGGCACCACTCTGCCATTCATTCTCTATACAACAGGCCTCTGTTAGCACGTCTGAGCAACCCTTCATAGGAGTCTGCCTCTACTCACAAGGCACTGAGGAAACTGAGCAGAAAATTAGCTAGAAGGTGGGTCTGAGGCAGCACTCAAGTTCTAATGGCCTCAGAATCACCTTGGAAACTTTAAAAAGCAGATGCCGCCCTAACCGGTTTGGCTCAGTGGATAGAGCGTCAGCCTGCGGACTCAAGGGTCCCAGGTTCGATTCCGGTCGGGGGCATGTACCTTGGTTGCGGGCACATCCCGGGTGGGGAGTGTGCAGGAGGCAGCTGATCGATGTTTCTAACTCTCTATCCCTCTCCCTTCCTCTCTGTAAAAAATCAATAAAATATATTTTTTTAAAAAAGCAGATGCCTCACCTCCACCACGACATTCTGATTACTAAATACAGGATAGGATAAAAGTAGGTTATAGTTGTTCATATGGAAAATAATACAATAATTAATAAATAATACAAAGTGTTTCACGAACTCACAGCTGTAAACCTACTTTTGCCCCACCCTGTATTTCGGGTAGGGCCTTGGGCATAACTGTAGAAACACTTGAAGGTAGGCCACAAAAATGTTAGATTACATTCTGATACTGACAACTAGAACAGTCTGCCACCCAAAGCAAAAGGTGCAGTTTCCTCCACACCTACCTAGCAATGCAGGACAGGAACGGAAACCAAGGACGGCCGAGAGAACACCTGCACATAACATCCAATAAAAACTGCATATAGTGGGTTCATATAAAAGTCTGTCATTATTGCTTATTCTTTTTAAAAATAAATACACATAAGACATGAAAAATAAAAATAATGTACATTCTACACTCTTCACAATAACAAAAAATATACTTAAATTATATTATCAGAAGTTGGTAAAAATTTTGTGAAACTGGTATGTCCTTAGATTGCTAGGAAAGTTATTAACTGGTACAACTTTTGAGTCAGGCAATGTGCATAAAAGTCATCCAATAATCTCACTTTGAATTTATCCTAAAACAACACAAAAGAAACAAACTATATTCAAAAAATAGTCACTATTGTAGTATATGTAATACAAAAAAATAAAAGATACTTGCATGTCAAGGATCCCAGTTTACCAAATTTGCCATATTAATTCAAATATGACAAAACTATTAAATATTAAAACGATGCATACTATGTCATTACACAGAAACTATTCATAAAACATGCAACACCTAAAATTACTTTCTACAAAGTATGGACATGTGGACAGCCTCAAAGGGTGATACATTAACAAATAACAGCTGTGTTAGAATGGTTTCATGTGGGTTTTCTTCCTCTGGTCTCTGCACTTTCTGTATTATTGCTATATTATTCTAATAAGACTATAAATAAATTTTACTGATCCTGCTTGGCAAGTTAGATGAACAACAGTTACAGAAGCAGGTTTGAAAGTAGATTCATTGACCTCAGCTATCCTGAATTAAGATAACCTCACCGAAATATGCCATGCCAGTTCTAGATTTTTTTCCCCACAAAAAGATAAATCTTAACAGATATATGTAACTACTAAACCTTGAATGTACATTTTTTAAAAAGCAAGTATAAACAAACTAAAAGATAGGAGATCTGGTTTGGCAACTATTCACATGGCAAAAGATCAGAAGACTTCATGAACTATAACTTCAATATAAGCCAACAAAATGATGTAGCTAAGAGACAGTGCACAGGAAAAGAACATTAAGCTGAGAAACAGAAGGCCCAGTTCTCATCTGGCTCTATCACGTACTGGATTTAACTTGCAGGTCTTGGTTTCTCATCTGTAAATTGACAGAATATCTCCCCTACCTACGTCCCAGGACTTGTAAGGAAGCAAACAACATCATGAATATAAGTTATTTAAAAAAACCTTTTACCGTTAAATCTGCCCATTATTATGAAGATATTCATATATGTGTAGCTACAAAAAAGTGTTTAGAAGAATAAGTTCCAAACTGATAAGTGGATAATGCTTCCCAAGGGGCCTGGGACCTAGGGCCATGCATTTCACTTTATCTGCTCTGTTTGAATCTTTTAGGAAAACCTATTCTCTTATTACCTGGTAAGTTTTTAAATTTGTAAAAGCCAATGCAATCACTGACAATATTAATATGGAGTGCAGGATTCTCAAATTTGGGGGATTTTAAGAATCACCTAGGGAGTGTTAAAACTGTGGCTGCCCAGTCTCCACTCAGACTTTCTGACCAAATCTCTAGGTAGACAGGTATTCTATAATAATCTATAATAATAAAAGCGTAATATGCAAATTGACCAAACGGCCGAACAGCAGAACAAGTGTCCGGACAAAGCCAGGGCTATGAGGACAAAGCGGGGGCTGCAAGAGCCTACTCGTGCACGAATTTCGTGCATCGGGCCTCTAGTAAATAGATAAGGCCTGGCCATTTATATTTTAACAAGCTCCCCATTGAGTCTGGTGACTTGATCACTGCTACTAGTCCTACATTATTATTAATATTAACTGTACATGCTGTATATTAATCCATTCATTGTATGTCAGCCACTATTCTCAGCACTTTACATATATTATCTCATTTAATCCTTACAACAACCCTATAAGTAAGCACTACTATTACCACCATCCTCTTTTCACCCTCATTTTATAGATGAAAACATTAAAATACAGAGATGATTTAACGTCATAACGTCACAGAGCTAGTATAGTGGCAGAGCCAAATGCACAATGAAGTTTGAAATCACTGATACAGTTTCCTAACCTAAGACAATAGTTGTAGATGCTGCTCAAGTCACAATATCAAATGGTTTTATTTTAAACACATATAAAGGACACTGGCAAAACCAGAGTTGTCTAAAGAAAGCATGCTGAAATCATATTAAACCAGGAAGGATTTACACACTTCCAGCATAACCGGCATCAATTCATACCATTTCATCTCTCAGCCCCTAAACTGTGAGCCCCTGAAGTGTGAGGACCATGTATGTCTTCAACTGTACCCTCATGGTACCTGGTGCCTAACGAATGAAAGGTTTAATAGATGAATTCATCAATAAACCTAGAAAAGGCCTGATGACTGTCCTAGGAAATGAGAAGGCTACTACAGGCGAAGCAGCAGACTTAACTCATGTTGCTGCACAGAGTATAACTAAAATCAACAGAGGAGGGGGAGGTTGTGGTACAGTCTAAAATACCTTTTTAGCAACCAGACCTGTCCAGGAACAGTGAAGTATGCCTGCAGTTTGAGGCCGAAGATCAGACTACAGTAAACAGAAGGTAGGATATTCGACTGGGGGTTGCCCTCTAAGAACTTTTCCAAGGCTCAAATTCTACTATTCTAAGTAATGACATGTTGATTTATTCTTTCATACATTCTGCAGTTACACAAGTCCCAGGAGTAAGCAACAGAGGCTACCACAAAGTGTTCTACAAACTCGCAGGGCCCTCAAGGATCTAGACAAGAGTAAATGCACAGGCGTGATCTTCCAAGGAGGCACGTAACGAATACACACAATAGGAAACAGCAAGGAGTGGAGACTTCCAGGCAAGAGGCAGGAAGAAAGTCAACAAAAATGCAGAAAAAGAAAGGCCGCCCTTTGAGCTAGGTCTTCAGAGAACCATAAGGAGATGTAGACTGGGACTGCCATCGGATCTGAGGACCGCCACAGAACCTGGGGAGGAGAGCATTCCCTATGGCCGTAATGTCTGAGCATAAAGGAGAAGAGCAGAACCAAGGTGGCGGCATAGGTAACCGCCTCCCACAGCCACATCAAAATTACAACTAAAATACAGAACAACTGTCATCCAGAACCACGGGAAAGCTGGCTGAGTGGAAGTACTGCAACTAGAGAGGTTTGAAAATTTCATAATAAAATTGACCAAAAATTGCTACACGGACCCAGGAATCTTTTATCAGTTTTGGATTTATATTCTGACCAATGCAATGCCAAGAGAGAATGCATAGGGAAACAATAATTAAGCATGGTGTAAAAATATAGAGCCCTTTTAAAAAAAACGAACAGCACAAATTTGTATCAGTGGTAAGGAGTAAACTTTCAGTTATCAAAGCTAAAAAAAAGAAGAAGAGTAGCCCTAGGGTGGTAAAACAATCACTAAATTCTGGTGCTGACACAATCATTTAGTCACACACATACATTTTTACCCTGATTGCACCGGGTAAAAAAAAAAAAAAAGTCCGATTAATTTCTTAAATTACATTTTACAAACCAAAAACTACTTCATCAATGATTTCTTCTTTTTTTAAAAAAAATATTTTTTATTGATTTTGGAGAGAAAGAGAGAGGGAGAGAGAGACAGAAACATCAATGATGAGAGAGAATCATTGATTGGCTGCCTCCTGCACAACCCCAACTAGGGATGGAGCCGGAAACCCAGGCATGTGCCCTGACCGGAATCGAACCGTGATCTCCTGGTTCATAGCCTGAGCCACGCCGGCTGGGCAATGATTTCTTCTTAATTTAGCTTCTTGTTTAAGACTAATGATCCTTCTCTTATTTTCAAGTAAATGTTTTAGATGATTGTTTTTAAACATTTGTTATTTTTTGCTATTGTCTACTCTTTCCACTATTCAATATGACAACGACTTGCAGTTATTAAAATAAACTGACAGTTTTAATAATTCAGCTCTAAGTGTAACAGTTATAATCCCTTCAATGGTTATAATATTTACTAATAGTACTACAAAATAAAATGTACTATGGAATAATCTAAAAACTATGACTTTAAGTAGAAGACTATTAAGACTATATGGAGTCTCAAAAAAACAAATTTAAGTATCTGATCCAATAAACTATCTTACCCAACTTATAAATCATGAGATTGTCACTTACGGAAATAGAATTAACAAAAGACTGAAGCAAAATATCTAAATCCAAAACCAGTGAACAAAATATATCACATTTGAACAATAAACTTAATGTTCTTCTAGCCAATCATTTCTCAACATCCCTGTCAAACTATTTTAAGGGTCTGAAATCTTGCTCTATAAAAAGCAAGTTCCCATCATCTGAACTACCCGAGGTTCTATCACAGTAGTTACTGAAGCGCACGCCAAGTTTCAAATTTTTGTTTCCTACTAATACAAAAAAATGCTTATCCCTTTTACATAAAGTTGAGTCTGTGGCCAAAATCCTGACACACTAGGAGATCTGGTTTTCAGTTCTAACACTAAAATGTCAGTTTAGCAAAAGGCCTTTTCTTTATTTGCCACTTAGATTATATGGTGATAGTTTTTGACACCTCCACCACCAACAGTCTCTTCAAAAGATTTCTGACTTAGTTAAAATATAAAGCTATGGCTGAAAACTCCTCAATAAAAAGTGAAACTTTAAAAATCTAAAACAGGGCTATAGGTTAGCTAATAAACTATGAATTACAGAAAGGGAGATTTGAGTAACAATTGCTAAAAAGAAAAAATTATCTAAGTTTACAAAGATGAATAAGCAAGCAGCACACCAAAATTTAAATCCTTCTTAGCAAATAGAGAAGATAAATAATATGGAGTCACACTGGGACATCGTGGTGTTATTTTTGTTATTTACATGGTCTGCGTGCATCAATGTTACTATTCTCCCACTCCTCCAAAAGGAGCCCACTGTCCAGGAGGCTTCATAGCAAGTGCTCAGTGTATGTGACAACTCACAGGAATAGAAGCAACTTTTAAAGCCAGAATTTATAGCAGACCGAGGCACCCGCATTCGGTGCAAGGCACATGGCAGCATGCAACTACTTCTCCCTCCTGACGCTCCTGCATCACCGCCTCCCGAAGGACTAGGTCTGCAGCGCTCACTGCCACATCCACAATTAAAGGATGGCGTTCAAAGAGCTCACGGGTTCTGCGATCGGTCCGTATTCATGAACGAACCCCAAGACAGAAACTGGCCCAGACGCTCTCATCGATGTTTCTAACTCTCTGTCTCTCTCCCTTCCTCTCTGTAAAAAAATCAATAAAACATATTAAAAAATATATAATAATAGACATATAATAATAGACAAACATTCAAATTAGCCATCCCTCCGCTATGCTAAGCCATGCCCACCAGCCACGCCCACCAGCCAATCTAGAGTGATATGCACATTAACCCAACAAAGATGGCGGAGGCCAGAGCCGGGATACTTGCGTCGCAGCCACGGCTACCATGCAAGCATCCCAGCTCTGGCCGCTCCAGGCCTGTTGGAGACGCAGAAGTCAGGGAAGACAGAGAAGTCTGGCTCCAGCTCCTGAGGCTGGCTGCGGCCTGGGAGACGAAGAAGCCGCCTGCCCCGTGATCCCAGGCCACAGCCGGCCGGAGAGGCTGCCTGCCCCACCTCTGCCCGCCCCATGTCCTTGGGAAGACTGAGAAGCCGGGCTCCAGCGCCTGAGCCTGGCTGCAGCCTGGGAGACGAAGAAGCCGCCTGCCCCGTGATCCCAGGCCGCAGCCGGCCAGAGAAGCTGCCCACACTGCATCACAGGGGACACGGAGAAGCCGCCCACCTATGGTCCAGGCACCAGCACCTGCGGCTGGCTGCGGTCCAGGCGCCAGACAAGCCACCCGCCCCGAGGTCCCAGGCTGCAGCCACCTGGAGAAGCTGCCAGCCCTGTGGTCCAGGGCGCCAGCGCCTGTGGCCAGGGAAATGGGTTCCCTCTTCTCCTACTGCAGTCATTACTCCAATATTCCCCTTCTGAATTTCTCTCCTGTGCCGCAACCCAACTCCACTTTTCATCTGAAGGATACGGAACAGAGAGAGCAGTGTTAAAAGCTTACATTTTTAAGCCAGTAAGGTTGGTACTTAAACATATAAATGAAAAACTAGAGTCCTTAAGGTAACAAAGGCTACAAAGGGAGGGGACAGGGACAGGGCATGCCATATTATATCCAGCAATCCATATGGGGACTGAAAACTGCAATGATGACAATTAGTGAAGATATGAATCAACTAAAATAGTTGACAGGGACAATTCTTCCATCTTTGAAAATATCTACGTCAAGTCTGCTTAAATAGATTTTCATCTGCATAATATAACACATTCTGATAAGACCACCACCACCAATGTGGTCAGTATTGTGCCGATAAATGTTTAACAACTGGCTCTCAACCAAAGAAAACAAAACTCTGACATATACTATCGGCCAAGTTCTGTGGCATAAATTCTCCATCCATGGCTGATTTCAGTTGCTAATGTGATGCCACTAAATGCAGAGCTGAGGAGAAACATGCAGTAATACACTATTATATTCTACCAGAAAGACCCAAAAGATATAAATAATGTCAAGAGTCAGAACAGTGTAGTAAATAATTGAGAAGTGATGAATTTAGAGTATGTATTACCTTTGGTTTTAATGTAATTTATTCACTTTTAAGATTATATAATTTAATTTTTAATAATGAACATGTTTAACAACCAGCTTACAAAATCCCTGAAAATTTGTGAGCCAGTAAGAGCAGGCTCTAGCACAGTGATGGCAAACCTTTTGAGCTCGGCGTGTCAGCATTTTGAAAAACCCTAACTTAACTCTGGTGCCATGTCACATATAGAAATTTTTTGATATTTGCAACCATAGTGAAACAAAGACTTATATTTTTGATATTTATTTTATATATTTAAATGCCATTTAACAAAGAAAAATCAACCAAAAAAATGAGTTTGCGTGTCACCTCTGACACGCGTGTCATACGTTCGCCATCACTGCTCTAGCACAATACTGAGTGGAGTGTAATGGTTAAATGGCATGGCTCATGGATTTGAAATGAGACTCAGCCACTTTCAGGTTTTACTGGTCAAGTTACCTGATCTCTATATACCTCAGTGTTCTCTTCTGTGTCATTATAGTACCTACTGTATAGAGTTGTTGCAAAGATAAAATGAAATCTGTGTATGACACAGCACAGTACCTGAAACAATAATTCAATTTGTTACAAACTGTTACTGCCTCAAAACGTTTGGACAAAATTACTCATGCTGCCCTAACCGGTTTGGCTCAGTGGATAGAGCATCGGCCTGGGGACTGAAAGGTCCCAGGTTCGATTCCGGTCAAGGGCATGTACCTTAGTTGCGGGTACATCCCCAGTAGGAGGTGTGCAGGAGGCAGCTGATCTCTCTCATCGATGTTTCTAACTCTCTATCCCTCTCCCTTCCTCTCTGTAAAAAATCAATAAAATATATTTTTTTAAAAAATTACTCATGCTGAAAGAATGAAATTTTATTGATGAGAAAAATGCCTTATTTTTCGATCTACATGGAGACAGTCAATTTTACTTCCTAGGCAGTAGATGGTAATCTACTAGAAACTGCAAGGGGAAAAATGACCTCAATCAACATGATTGAGGCAATGTATTATTAGCTGGATCATAAAGCAGAGAGGATGCCATACATTCTGGGATACATCTGCAGTAAGAGGCTACACCTCAGGTACTAATTCTGATCAGCTAAGCATCAGACTTAAAATGAATGGTGAGAAGGATTCTGAGGCTGCTTCTAGACTTAGCAGGAATAGAACGTTAACACATAAGCAACAGTTACTATGGTTAATGATGGCAAAAAAAAAAAAAAACACACACCATGATCTATTCTAATAAAAGGGTAATATGCTAATTAGACTGCACTTCTTCTAGAGGACCATCCGCACATCCTTCCTGACAAAGCCGGGCTGGGCGAAGCCACCTGCCAGCAGTCCCGGGCACCAGTGCCTGCAGCTGGCTGTGGCCTGGGAGATGGAGAAGCCGCCCACCCTGTGGTCCCAGGTGTCAGCACCTGCGGCTGCAGCTCGGGCAAAGCCACCTGCCCACCATCCCCTGCAGTTGCAACCGGCTTGGGCAAAGCCGGCCTGGGTTCCGAGTGCCTATGGCTGACCACAGGGAAGGAAGCCCAGGTCCCAGGTGCCTGTGGTGGCTGGAGGAGGGAATCCTGGGTCCGGGTGTAGGACTGATGCAGAGATGGTGAGCCAGCAGGGGAGCAATTAGGGATGATCAGGCTGGCAGGCAGAAGCAGTTAGGGGCAATCAGGCAGGCAGGCAAGCGGTTAGGAGACAGCGGTTCTAGATTATGAGAGGGATGTCCAACCTCGGTTATTTCCTGAGAGGACCCAAATTGGCGAGGGTGCAGGCCGGGCTGAGGGACACCCCTCCTCGACCCCCCCCCTCCTGTGCACGAATTCCGTGCACCGGACCACTAGTTATGTAATAAGTTAGAAGCTAGAAAACCCCATACCCAGCGGAGCGGCTCAGAACATGGAAAGCACAATTCGATTAGCTCCGTTGTACCCAGCCAGGCTAAGGGGCAAGATCGCACACTCCTCGGCAGGGCGCCTCTGCCAACACGAACAACAACAAAGGCAAGTAGAGGAGGCTGCACGGGCTTCACTCAGCACTTGCCGCTGCCCAGCTCCCGAAAGCTCCCCGCGCCCCAGGGATCGAGGGGACCCCGCATCCCGCCCGCCGCCAGCTCAGCTTTTGTCTGGCCGGGCCGGGAGCCCCGCCGCCCGCCTCCCCGGCACCCCTTCCCTCTGGATCTCTCCACACCCATCACTCGCCGACTAGCTGTGGTGGGTTTCTCGCCCTGGCCCCCTCCCCGTGCGATTCCGGGGTCTTTCCCAATGCGATTCGGGGTTCGCTGGCTTCTCCCACCGGCCGGGCTGAGTCTGGTCAGGGGTGGGGTCTGGGAGAGGAAAGGAGAAAGGGGCACACAAAGCAAGCTGACCTCACAGCCGGCACCCTCCCCCCAGCCTCTGCAAAGCAGCCTGGGACCGGCGATCCACGGGTTGGAAAAACACCCCTCCCATCCCGCTCCACGCCGGCTCCCACCTCGGGCCGCCCCCTCCCCCCAAAGTGCACCCAAGAGCCGATGACTATGCTGGACATCGCCCCCACCCCGTCCCGGCGCCCTCCACCGCGGGGAGGCGCGGGGGCCTGGGCGGGCTGGGCTCGACCTGCCCTCGCCCTCACCGCATACTTGCAGCCGCATTATTCGCTCGAGTTGCCGCTGCCTTACCAGATCGCCGCCGCCTTCTCCTCCACCCTAATGAGGTTAAGTGCTTGGTGCTGGGATTAAATAAAAAAAAAAAAAAAAAAAAAAAAGCCGAGAGCGCCTGCGCACTGCGCTCTCCCTTTTTCTCCTTACCGCCACCGACCCAGCGGGACCATAGAGAGTGTAAACCGAGGCCAGAGAGGCGGCTGCGTCTCTATGGTCACGCCCCGCGCAGGCGCAGGCGCAGGCCTGGCGGCGCCGGACGTGGGAGCTGGAATTCCGCGAGCTTTCGCCCTTGGAGCACGTCGGCTGACCCTGACGGGGACCCGTAGGGGGCAGGTTCCCTAAGGAATCCTGGCCTGGGTGCAGGTGGGCCCCCGGGGAACGGGCGGCAAAACGAGGCTAGACTAGGAGGGTCGGGTCTAAGCGGCCAGGCGGCAGGGCCCGGAGAGCAGGCGGTGTGGTGCGCAGGGCCCAGGAGGACCCGCCTCGGGCCGGCGTCTGACCCTGAAGGAGCCGGCCTGTCCCTTCGGGGTTGCGCGCTCCCCCGCCCGCGGGCCCTGCGACTTTCCGTACCGCGTCCCTTCTCCTTCCTTTCTGGGGTAGGGGTGGCACTTGCACCGGAAGCACACTTTTTAACGGTTCTTTGACCTGTTTGGAGCGGAGCCCGTTGGGTGGGACGAGCGTCTCCTCCACGCTGCGCTGCCCCCCTCGCGTTCCCCTCTTGGACAGGGCTGCGGAGCCAGGAAGGGCGCGTTGTGAGGCTGCACCTAGGGCTTGCCGCGCAGGAGCCTGCGCTCGCCGGTACCGACATTGTCAGCTTCGTGTCGACCCCACACCGCCTCGCGGAAACCCCTCGGTCCGAGTTGGCTCCCTCCATCGCCAGCGCATGGCGGAGCCCTGTGCGTTGCGTGTTCCCGGGCAGCTCTTGTGCGGCGCACCCCGTGCTGGGGGTTGTGTCCGGTTGGGGAGGGGCGCGGGAGGACGGCAGGTAACGCCCCGGCCTCCGGGCGCACACGTCGGGCTGGGGAGACGGCTCAAACAGTAGAGCCCTGTGTGGGCCCCTCTGCAGTGCGGCAGCGAGGACCGTGGGCCGCAGGAATAGGGTGACATGGGGGGTTTGGCTCCTGGGATCTGGAAGAGGTGACATTTCCAGGGCGAAAGCGCGAGCAGCCCTGTGAAAACGGGCAGGCGATGGAGAAAGCGCTCCGGAGCAGAGGCACCGCGGGGCGGGGTCCCCGAGTGCGTGTTGCGCTGGGAGTGAAGTGAGAGCAGCGTGCACACGGGACGGCGGGGGGGAAGGAGGGTGTGATGAAAGGAATGGGGGATGTGAGTCAGCAGCATAAAACGGACCGTCTTAACCATTTCTAAGTGCACAGTGGAGGTGAGGACACTTGCTCTCATAAAATGAATTCTGTACCGAGGCCCCTTCCCCCAGCTCCTGCGATCACCCTCCTACTTTCTGTCTGTAAATGTGACTACTCGGGTGCCTCGTGTAAGTTGAACCCTACAAACATATTTGGGGGTTTTTGCGTGTGACTGGCTCATTTCACTTAACGTAGCATCTTTAATGTTCACGCATGTTGCAGCATGTGTCAGGATTTCCTTACTTTTTAAGACTGAATAATGTTCCATTGTTTGCCATGGTGGACACTTGGGTTCCTTGCACCTTTTGGCTATTGTGAATAATGCTGTTATGAACGGGGCAGTGCATAACTCTTTGCTCTCAATAGGATGGGGAAGATTTTGAAACCAAGGGGAGAAACCTATACAGTTTCAGGTCCTTCGCTTGGGGTAAGAACATGGTGAAAAAACTTTTAGAAACTGGAAGCTTAATACATACTCCCTTTATGTAAAGCATTTATGGAGGTTTTAAGATATGCCATACATTGAGTACTACTTGAGATAAATTATTGATATATCATTAAACATCAAGATACTAGTAAATGTGAGCCAGTTGTTATTTACCACATTTTGTAGCTGCGAAAATTAAGTTTTGGGGTTACAGATGGGCTGAGAGGAGGCTAACCGACCACATACCCACAAGTAATTATGAAACAAAACTCCCATGGGAGCCCAGCACCATGGCCACTGACCACTCACTAGTTTGGACAAGAATGTTGAGAGAAAGTATTCACATGTCAAGAGTGAATGTTCCCAGAAGAAAGAATAGGCTGACATCAAGAGCTTTCCCTGTCAAATGACTGGAATGTATAATCAAACACCAAAACTGCATCTTCTGAGGTCCCTAAACGAGTATGGGAGTTAACTCCAGGTATGTTTATTGCCTTTAAAAAATACAAAATGTCAGGTAAGTATATCTTTGTAGGTAATATAAAAACACCACTTTCTAGTTAACACTTCATCTTTCATTTTACATTCTCAAACATCCTGTGAGATCATTTAAAGCAATGATTTCCTTTGGCAGGTGAGGAAATTGAGGACCAGAAAGGGAAATTATTTACCCAATGTCATATCATATGGCTGATTGGTACCAAGACTGCCACTGAAAGCTGAACCCCTGGAATTCCCTCTGTGCTGTGGGCTCCCTTGCAAAGATAGATACCAGTCAGTGTCATCTTCCTCAGGAGTACATGAAGCTAGTGCTGTTTAAACTGTGCATTATGAACAGCATTCATACACTCAAGAAGATTGTGTGCCAGACACTTGGCAAAGCAGGGGGAAAATTGCTGTTCTTAGAAGAGATAGAAAAATAATAAAATATATATCGGGTAGGGTAAGTATTGTGGGAAAAATGAAGCAGTGAGGCAGTAATGGAGAATGCTGAGGAAAGATTTCTGTTTAGTTGCTGCAAGAGGGGAGGGAGGCTCACTGAGAAGAAAACTTAGCAAAGATCTGAAGGAAGTGAGGGAACAAGCAATGTTCTTTATTTGGGAAAAGAGCATTCCAGGTAGAAAGAATGGAAAGTGCACAAATTATTCTGAGGCAGGAGGATGTCTACTACATTCTAAGAACAGAAAAGAGGCCAAGGTGACAGAGCAGAGCATGGGAGAGGAAAAGGAGGAAATGAGGTCATAGGTAACAGGATGCCAAGTTGTATAGGGACTAGGGCATTGTGAGAGGAAGCCTTTTAAAGAATCACTTTAGGTCGTAGCAAATTTGGCTCAGTGGATAGAGCACAGGCCTGCTGACTAAAGGGTCCCATGTTCCATTCCTGTCAAGGGTTCCATCCCCAGTAGGGATCGTGCCGGAGGCAGCTAATCAGTGGTTCTCATCATTGATGTTTCTCTCTCTCCCTCTTCCTTCCTCTCTGAAAGCAATAAAAAGAAAAGAATCACTTTAGCTTTTGTTTGAGAATAGATTGTAAGGGATCAGGGGTGGGGACAGGATTCTGCTGTAGACCAAGTGTGAGACGTAGGTGGCTTGGGCAAAGTGCAAGCATTGGAGGGGTGAGATATCTGTATATATCCAAATAAAATGATACACAAGATTTGATTGATTAAGGCATGAAGGGTGTGAGAAAAAGGAGAGTTAGATGCCTGAGCCACTTGAAGAATGGAGTTGCCATTTACTAAAATGGGAATAGATTAATTTTGGAGATGTTAAGTTTGAAATGCCTATTAACGTGGAAATATCAAGGATATATGAATCAAGTTCAGAATAAAGGTGCAAGCTGAATCTGTAAATCTGGGAGACATAAAAGTTATCTGAGGATCCTTGGAGCACTCAAGCATTTCAGGGATTGAGATGGTTATGAAACCAAAGGAGATAGCAGCCACTGAAATACAAGGAAACCATGGAAAGAAATCAGGACGAGCAACCAAGTCAATTGCCAAGAGGCTATATTGACCTTTGGCTCACATTGGAGTAGTGAGGATGAAAGCCTGATGGGAATGGCTTCAAAAAAGAAGGGTAGAGCCTGACTGGTTTGGTTCAGTGGATAGAGCGTCGGCCTGCAGACTGAAGGGTCCCAGGTTCGATCCAGTCAAGGGCATGTACCTTGGTTGCAGGCACATCCCCAGTGGGGGGTGTGCAGGAGGCAGCTGATCGATGTTTCTAACTATCCCTCTCCCTTCCTCTCTGTAAAAAAATCAATAAAATATTTTTTTAAAAAAAAGAAGGGTAGAAACAGAACTGGAGAGAGGGAAGATAGGTAATTTGAAGGAGGAATTTAGTTTTAAGATTAGGGGAGCAATAAAGTGGGGTGATACTTTGTGGGAGCACTGGTCCTTGGAGACCGGGTATTAGATGGAGAAGATATGAGAAGCCGTAGACATATAGGAGAAACTTTATTGTAGATCAAGTAACCATTGCTAACAAGGAGCCATCAGACAAAACAGTTCTTCAAACTAGCTCCACATAGCAGCCGCTAATAAAGCAGTCCAGCAACCGGCTGGTCAACAACGCATCTTCATACCAACTCAGACAAAAGAGGCTTCTTGCCAAACAGTGGCATCAGTATTTGGATTATAGAAAGGTACACCTGCGCAGTGTGTACAGTAAGATTGCTGTGTCCTTGCTTTTGCATCTGCATGTGGCAAATTGGCCTTGAACATCCCACTGACTCTGACGGGCTCCCACACTCACATTGGTCTTGAACATCTGGACAGGGCCCCCACATACTTCAAGGTCAAGGAAGTAATTTATGTCACCCATAAATATAGTATTTCTAAGTTACTAGTAAAAAGTTTTTATAAATATAACCTCAATACCACTATCTCACCTAAAAATAATTCTAAAAAACATTCATCTATCATATCATGTTAGATCTCCTTAAATGTTTATTTTTGCTACCAGATTTACTGAGATATAATTCAAATACCATACAATTAGCTCATTTAAAGTATACAACTTAATGAATTTCTAGTATCATCTACCCTGTCAATCTTTAAATTTTCCTATGTCTCATATTTTTGATACCAGATTTATTGAGATATAATTCATACATATAATTTGCCCATATAAAGTATACAGTTCAGTAGTCTTTAGTACATTCAGAGTTGTGCAGTCACCACCACAATCCATTTTAGAACATTTTCATCACCCCACAAAGAAGTTCTATACCCATTAGGAGTCACTACCCATTTTATTATTCTTCCCATCTCATACAATAATGTTCATTCCAAAGCCAAGTTTATCAATCATTAAATCCAATAAGTTAAAAGCATTGTGAGAACAGGGAGATTATGCCAAAAGCCTTGACTCCTAAATTCTAATTCTTGGCTGTGCCTGCTCTCAGCTGGTCACATTCTCAGGGTCTTATCCACAGAGTAAAATATTGCACTAATGGTTTCTAAAGGCACACAAGCTTTATGATTTTATGCCTTTTTTATTATCATTACAATTTTGAGGATGACAATTTTTATTAATGTCATCGGCTCTTCCTGTTTTTCTCTGCTTTCTGATTATGTTTTACTCAGCAACTGATTTATAGATACCTGGCCTCTAGGTATCAGTTCCTATAAGAAGTGCAGCTTAGCCCTAGCCAGTTTGGCTCAATGGGTAGAGCATTGGCCCGCGGACTGAAGGGTCCCAGGTTCAATTCCGATCAAGGGAATGTATCTTGGTTGCAGACTCGATCCCCAGTAGGGGTTGTGCAGGAGGCAGTTGGTCGATATTTCTCTCATCGATGTTTCTAACTCTCTATCCCTCTCCCTTCCACTCTGTAAAAATCAATAAAAAATATATTAAAAAAGTAACTGCAGCTTGGTCATAGAAAACTTGCTAGATCAAAATATGAGCAAGTGACCATCTCAGGGTGGTAAGATTATTGGTTATTTTTAAACTTATGCCATATTCTTTACTTTATTCTACAAACATTTTTTATAATTTTTAAAAGTCATTCTTAAAGGATTTGATGGAATGCCCTAACAAACAGAAATTGCTAAACTCTGGGTAAGAGGATTTCCCCCCTGTGATTCAGTTAAGCAGTATCTTCCAGTCTAGGGTAGCCAAAATACTTTAGTAACCCTCTTCAATAATCTCAGTGAAAAAGAAAGTATGGCCTTACTGGTTTGGCTCAGTGGATAGAGCATCAGCCTGCATGCAGACTGAAGGGTCCCGGTTTGATTCTGGTCAAGGGTACATGGCCGGGATACGGGCTTGATCGGGCGTGCAGGAGGCAGCCGATCAATCTCATCGTTGTTTCTATCTTTCCTTCCCTCTCCCTTCCTCTCTGAAACCAATTATATATATATATATA